>NC_040039.1:30740974-31040974 GCF_003713205.1 Coffea eugenioides
ATAGGACAACCTCGCTAGATCTTTGGACAAACGTGCTACGTGTCTCGAAACTCGTTGATCGAGGAACGTATCAGTGTTTGATTTTGGGGCTGAATTGAGAAAAATAGTGAAACCATAAATGGCTGGAAAATAGGTAAATAGAAAAGACGTGCTGCCCAAATTTTCACTCGAGGGCTAGTTGGATGTACTTGCAACTTGAACGAAAGGTTTTAGGGTTGTTTATGTTTTTAAGACCAACTGCTACCTTTTTACTCCAACGCCACATTGTTATCTCTTTGCCCTAGTAGTTAACTTGGCTAAGCACACGACTTGTAGTCGAGCTTCATTTGTGCATTCCGTTTCCTGGGTTTGTGGATGGGGAAAACCATAATTGTTTTACCTTTGTTGTTATTAGGACGTGACGGTGATCAAAGCCATCTTTTGGGAGAAAACTTTTGAAGTTATCTTTGCTTGAACTGGTTGTTGCTTAACTGGTTTATTTGTACTTGAAATCTGTGACTTGAATGACTATGAACTCTATTTATTCTGAATGAGACGAAGGTGTACTTTATCACACTCGTTCTCTTGCCTGTGTGATCGTTTACTGTGTGAATTTGAATCTATTATCTGTTCTGTTCTAATGTCGTTTGGAGGCTTGTAGCCAACAACCCTTCTGTGACCTCTGAGCTCAAATCCTATGACTAGTTACTCGAGTCGAGCCGGCAAGGGCCTGGTCGATTAGATAACGGACCACGGTAGTCTGTTTCTGGGAAATCTTTAGGTATTGGAGACTCTGAATTTCCGGTATACTTGAGTATTACCACCTCTGTTCTGTGTGTGGTGTTCGGGCCCAGCAAGGGGTATGTTTGGTGGACGGAATTTGATGTCAAGTGGGGTCTATGGTCATGTTTGTTTCCTCGAACGTTGATGGAGCGTCAACGAGTTGGGATCAAGTAGTGCAACGGGAATTTGGCTCTTGAGAGCCACCTGTATCCTTTCTATCCGAGGTGTTTGTTCATTTCCTTATATGATGTGTATATGTGCCTTAAAAGTGAAATGCCATGATTCTTGATTACTTGTACTTGTGGTACCTCATTGAGCGTAAGCTCACCCCGTTCCCGTTATCATTGTTTTCCTTATAGGGTTCAATATTTTGAGAGCTATGATTTTTGAAGAAAGAGTCGAGCTAGTGTAGACATTCTTTTGATCATGCTCCTCTGTAATCGAAACCCTAATTGTATTTTGTATACGAATGGTTACTATGGCTTGTATTTCAAGTTAACTTGTTGAAAACTCTGATGTATATATGTATATGAGTGTGTAATCAAGTGTTTCAAGCGTATTCGTTTGAGATTGTACGTTTCTATGGTTATGTGAACTTTCTTGTATCCATTGGGGAAATCGAGCGAGTGTGAAGCTTGAACGAGAAAGAAAAAATTGGATTAGATTTTGACGTGGCTGCGGTCCTTCGCGCTTTTCGATGATTCATTTTTCCAAAATTCTTTGGACTGTTTGGTAAGGTTTATAAATGATTTGATCCGTAGTCCAGGCGAGAGTGGGGCAGGCGATCCACCTACCCTTTGGTTCGCCTTAGGGGAATGTGGGGCCGTCACAATAGGAGCAATTATAGAGAACACTTAGCACTTAAACATACAAGAAATATGAAGTAAACATGTAGTAAAACTATTCAAGTCACACACATGCAGGGAATACTCACAGTTACGTGCGATATGTCTCGATTCCTGGATAACATCCTTGATTACCCTCGAGTCCTGAGGTAAGAACCAACATGTTTATATGAAAGTGAAATCAAGGCCTTAAGGTGTTCGCACTTAAGAAGTGAAGAAACAAGAGGTTGGTACATAATCATTAAATGTATACTAAAGAATAAAGTGAGTCGTTATAACCTTGAATCAAGCCCTTTTCAATTTCAAAATTCAAGAGTAATAATGGAACCATGAGAAATCAAGTCCTAGGTCAAGAATAAAGCATAATAAAGAACATCAAGGTTTCTCATTTAAATCCAAGGAAACATCAAGTACCAGGGAAACTTGTATCCTCCATGAAATCGAGTTTAAAATGAACCATCAATCTTAAAAGGAAGTTGAATGTTCTTAAAAGTTCGTTTCTTAAGAAATCAGAAAATTTCAGCTTTATGCGACAAAACTTGGAAAATTAGATCTTGAGTTTGGTAAGTCCAAAAATTTGAAACTTTACACTGTTGGAAACTAGATCCAAAGTACTAAAAGTTCCCAGAAGACACTTTTTCAGGATTCCAAACAGAAAGTATTCATATTTCAGCTCAAAGTTACAGTTCCAAGAAGTTCGGACCGAACCAGTCTTGGTTTTCTGCAATTTTTGGAAATTTGGCAAAATTCACAGGAAGTGAATCAGCCTCTGAAATCTGTAACATAAAAAGAATCCCATACAAAGTTTCAAACATAACAAGCAGAACTAAATTTAGAGTTTTGAGCATCAAGATATAACAGTTTAAAGTCGGCTGAATTTTATAAACTGATCAGTGGGTTTCCAGATTCAAAGAGCAATTTTTGGGGCATTATTTGGGTATCGAAATGGTATTGAAATTATACCAAATTTGGTACACTTAAACTTCCATATGTGGACTACTTCTCTATCAAATTTTATGCAAAAACTCCCACGGGAAGGCAGTTAACGAAACAACCAAAATTTGTGAAACTTTCAAAGCTAATCTGCCAACTCGACCTTTCTTTCCTTTCAAAAGTTTTGTACAATGAAATTAGCCCCAACTCGCTCCATTTTTGAAATCAAAGTTCCAGAAATATTTAATAAGCAATTGACACAAAAATTTTGAAGTATAACATCCCAAAAACCGATTTGACCATTCGGCCAACAAGAAAGGGAAAAGTTTCCAGTTTCTAGCTTTGTCACATTTTTGGAATCAAACCATATCTAAGTCTATACAAACTCAAATTGAGAATGGTTAGTGGTATTGGAAACCAGATTCCAAATGCTACAATTCATCAGAAGACATCATTTTGAAAATCTTTCAACAAGTGGGACAAAATCAAGCCACAAAACGCAGCTTCCAGTTTCATTCGTATGAACAGTCAAAATAGAACAGCTAACATTGCCGACCCATTGCAGTTCACTCAAAATGAACCAGCAGGAGTTTTTATACCATTGGAAAGCTATGAGTGTCTAGTTTTGAATGCCACTAACGGCACTCAATTTTGACTTTTGTACAAAAAGTTACATTCGGACAAAGAAGCACTGTCCGAGTGCACTGTTATACGTTTTCCAGATTCGAACCTCTACCAAAAACTCAAGTTTTGTACAACCATCCGATACGATTTTTTAAATACACTTTATACACACAATATACAACCTATATCCATCAATTCCACAGTCAACCAAGCATAAAATTTTCAAAACATGACCAGAAATTTCAGACAGCACCTCTTCCTCACGGTTTCTCTCTTTCTTTTTCCTCTTCCAGTTTCTTCCATTAAAACTCATCACAAACACACTAACACACACATAAACATCATGGCAGCCCTCATTTAACCAAGGTGGGAGTTCATAGAGCCCACTTCAACCAACCAAATCCAACCAACAACAACAAGAAGGAAGCTACAAGCTTCAAAACCAAGAAATGAAACAAGAAAGCAAGAGTTGTGGTGGGAGATGTTTATACCTTCCAAACCCAAGAAGAAACCCTAGATTAAGATCAGATTTTCCACCGAAAATTCCCCAAGAAAATCCACAAGATTGCTCCTTGCTCCTAGCTAGACTGGTACTCCAAGATGTGAGTGATTTGGTGGAGGATTTGTGGGTGAAATGGAAGCTAGAAGATGAAGTTTTTCTTTCTTCCCTTCTTCCTTCTTGGTGTGATACCCCAACTTTTAGGATACTATTGTTGTTTAGCCTCAAAGAGAATATTACGGTTTCTTTATTTTATTGTTTTGTTTTAAAGACTAGAAACCCTAAATTCTAGAAATAAAGTCTAATCAAAACCCTAGTTTCATTTGTGACTGACCGTTTTCTCAAATTTCTCATATTTCAACCGAAACCCTAAATTCAATTTATGGAATTGTAAAACCCCTCACGTTTTCTTAAAAATGCCCTTTTAATTGGAAATTATGATTTTATTATAGCCCCTACCCAAATCATTCCACAATAAGTGCAAATGAACCTGAAAGTAAAGGTTTTCACTTTTCATTTTCAAGTTGGAGCAAGTTAGGGCTTTCACGTGTATCCGTAGTGTAATTATCCGGTACGGAGCGAAGATCAAATTTGGTGTTTAAGAGTGACTCTTGGGTGAGAAATAATATGTGATTAGAAGCAATGATAATAAGTTAGTGAATGGGAAGTAAAAACCCTAGTACGTGTGATTTAAGGAAAAACATTGCGAACCGACGGGTACCGCGTACTACCGATTGAACGCACCAATTAACCACCACTTTCTTACCATACAAGCTCATTAATATTTGAGCAAAATATCTCCTTATTTCCAGCTAGCTTTGACCGAAATTTAGGGCTAAAATGCAAGGGGAAAAGAAACAAAAAAATGAGTGGTGGTGGTGAAGCCACTTGTTGGCCACCTAAGGGCCATTGACCAAGATACTTATCTTACCTTCTTATCACTTGGAGCCATCTTTCTTCTTCATTTTTCCTGCTGCTTGGCCAAGAGAGAGAGGAAAAAAACACCAAGGGAAAATTGCTCCATTTCTTCTTGAATCTAGCCACCAAGTGAGAAAGAAAGAAAACTAAACCGATTAAAGCTATCCTTGAGTGTTTATTTAGTGAGGTGTTGGTGAAATTTTGAAGGGGAAGCTAGGGTTGCTCTTGGTAAGCACTTAAGCAAGGTAAGGATGATGATTTTCCTATTTCTTACTCTTGATCTTGTTTAAATTAGCTTAGCATCTCAAATTTGTGGTGAATGATGGTTGTTATCATGTTTTGGGTGTTTTTCCTTTTAGTTACATGAATTAGGGTTTGATGGATTGCTGTATATACTTGATGTATGGTTAATATATGTTGTATCCAAGATTATATAGGGGGTTTTGGTGTCAAGTGAAGCAAGAAATGAAGAAAGCTATCATTGAAACCAAAAATTCTAGATTTCTGGAAAAATTTCACCCTGTTCTGTCTGGTTCCAGTTCGTGTGGTTAGAGGCCAAATTAGGCTTAGCATAAAACATGAAAGTTGTAGAGAATGGTATTTTATAGTTGTCTAAAAAATTTTCAGCTCAATCGGAGCAATGTAACCTGTGAAAAGACTAAAATACCCTCACTACCCTAGGATATTTTCAGTGATCCGTTTTGGACAGTTCATCCAATTGATTGTGTTTATTCACTATGATCCATACAGATTTAGCCATTTTCCAAAACATGAAAGTTTTAGTACTATGTCTTAGCTTTTAAACGCCTCAAAGAACGCCTTAAACGGACTTTGGTAGCCTGAGATATGACCATTTAAATGTAGTACGGTTAATTAGCCAATTAGTTTGGAAACCTGGTGGTGAACTGGGAATTTGATTAGGTTACACTGAAATTTGACCAAGTGATCTTCATTGAAAGTTGTGGACTTCGTCTTAGCTTCAAATTGGTATAAGTTTCACACCAATCCGATAAGCGTAGCTTCAGATGTGTCTTTCCGCAAAACCCGTCAAATCTGTCTTTTGTAAACTTCATTTTCGCATTTGTTATTAGTTGATTTATGTCCTTGTATTGTCTTGAGCCTATGGAACGGCTATTGAAATGCATTTGTGTTGTGTATAAACTTGGGCTTGAATGAGAAAAATAATGAAGCCAAAATGGCTTGAAATTAGGTTAAACACAGGGCATGCTGCCCAAATTTACGCTCGAAGACTAGAGAAATATACTTGCGACTGAGTAAGGGTTAAGAGTGATTAACTACTTGAAAACCATTTAGGATTTATAATCTTTCTCTCTCCTACTTCATCCCAGTGAATAGGTGATCGACATCTTCGTCCATTAAAGTGCTTCATATGGGGCCATTTGAATAGAAGAGTGATAACTGTTATTATACGTGAACTCAACTAGTGTTAGATATTGGCTCCAACTTCCTCCAAAATCTACAATACAGGCTCTTAACATATCCTCAAGTATTTGAATGGTTCTTCTCTGACTGTCTATCAGTTTGAGAATGATAGGCCGTTGCTATAGTTCAACTTAGTTCTAGAGCCTCTTGCAACTTCTGCCAAAATCGAGCTACAAACCTAGGGTCTCTGTCTGATACTATGCTTACTGGTACCCCATGTAATCTCACAATTTCGATCCATTATAAAGTTTTGGCAAGTTTTTCCAAAGAATATTTCATATTAACTGGCAGGAAATGTGCAATCTTAGTCAATCGTCCACTATTACCTAAATTGCATAATGACCCCTTTGAGTTCGTGGTAAATCCAGATACAAAATCCATCGTTATGTGCTTCCATTTCCTTTCAGGTATCTCTAAAGGCTGTAACAGACCTGACGGTTTTTGATGCTCAGCTTTTACTTGTTGGCACGTAAGGCACTTTTAAACAAACTGGGCAATTTTCGCCTTCATATTGTCCCACCAATACAGACTTTTGAGATCCTGGTACATCTTACCACCATTTGGATGCACCGTATACCTAGACGGTGAGATTCTTCCAAAATATCCCTTTTCAGTTCCTCATTCTTTGGTACAACAACACGATTTCGGAACCTTAGAATCCCATCAGGACTTAGGTTAAAATCGGATAAATTCTCATTTCTTCACTCTTTCCACCCGGTTTTGTACTGTTGGCTCTTTCTTTTTACCCTCTTTAATTCGATCCAATTATTGTCGACTTCACCTCAATATTTTCAAAAATAACTTTCTACTTCTTCAAGATGAGGGTTCCATTCATAAACATTTTCTAATAGGTTCCACTCTCCCACCATTGAACCTTCTAGTTGAGCCTTCAACTTAAAGCATCTGCTACAACATTGGCCTTTCCTGGATGGTAATTAATGGTACAATCGTAATTTTCTAAGAACTTCAGCCACCGACGTTGTCTCAGATTTAGCTCCTTCTGGGAGAATAAATACTTAAGGCTCTTATGGTCTGTATATATCTCAAAATGTCACCCCAAACAAATAATGCCGCCATTTCTTCAAAGCAAACACAACAGCTGCTAATTCTAAGTCATGGGTTGGATAGTTCTGCTCATGAGATTTTAACTTCCAAGAAGCATAGGCAATACTTCCTATTTTGCATTAAAACACGCCCCAATCCTTCTCTCAAAGCATCGGTATATACCATATAACTATCCTTCCCATTTGGCAAAGCCAACACTGGAGCCATGGTCAATTGCTTCTTTAACTCCTGGAAACTCGTTTCACACTTAGCATCCCAAATATATTTCCCTTGTTTCTTTGTCAAATTCGTTAGGGGTCCCACAATTCTTGAGGAATTCTTTATAAACCGGCAGTAATACCCTACTAAACCCAAAAAGCTTCGAACATTAGTAGGATTCTCCGGCCGTTTCCATTTGGCAACCGCTTTAACTTTAGCTGGATCTACAGTAAGTCCATCTTTTGAGATTATATGGCTTAGAAACGTCACTTTCTCTAGCCAGAATTCGTACTTGCTAAACTTAGCAAACAACTGGTGCTCTCTTAGGGTTTGCAATACTATTCTCAAGTGTTGCTTATGTTCCTCCTTTGTCTTAGAATACACCAGAATATCATCAATAAAGACTACCACAAACCGATCCAAATAAGGTTTAAACACTCGATGCATTAAATCCATGAATGCCGATGGGGCATTGGTTAAGCCAAAAGGCATCACTGCAAACTCGTAATGCCCATATCGAGTGTTAAAGGCAATTTTTGGCACGTCCTACTTTCTAATTCTCAATTAGTAGTATCATTGTTGAAGATCTAACTTAGAAAACACCACAGCCCCTTGTAACTGGTCAAATAACTCGTCAATGTAGGCCAAAGGATATTTATTCTTAATGGTCACTGCATTCAATCCTCGATAATCAATGCACAACCTCAAACTTCCATCATTCTTCTTGACAAAAAGCACTGGAGCGCCCCAAGTTGACTCACTCTTATGTATAAATCCCCGTTCTAGCAAGTCTTGCAATTGAAACTTCAACTTCTTAAGTTCTACGGGCGCCATCCGACAAGGGGTTTTTGAGATGGGAGTAGTTCCAGGTATTAAATCAATCTTAAACTCAATTTCTCTCTCGAGTGGCAATGATACCAATTCGTCCGGGAATACTTTTGGATATTCATTTATTACTGGCATATCTTCTAGTTTAACCTTTTCTCCTGGGGTGTTAACCAGAAAGGCTAGATACCCCCGTGCCCCATTACTTAGCAATTTCCTAGCCCTAATTCCCGAAATAAGGGCAGATGTTGCTAAAATACCCCTCACATCTAGTTTTAGGGTTGCCTCATCGTGTCTACAAAACTCGACCATCTTTGTGCGACAATCTACCCGAACATGATAACGAGCTAGTCAGTCCATCTGTGACGACTTGAAAAATCCCTTACAGTAGTTTTACTACACATTCACTTTTCCAATAGCTACAAATAATCATAGAAATAAGGATTTCCTTTTTACATTCATCGTTACAATAAACTAGGATTTTTACATCTTTTCGCAGTGTGAGTAATCGGTACAGAGTGTGTACTAAATTTAGTGATTAAGAGTGAGTTTTAGATGATATTACATGTGTGATTAGTAGTAATAATAATAAGTTAGTGAATTATAAGTGAAAACCCTAGTACGTACAATTTAGGGAAAAATGGTGTGAACCGACATGTACCGTTGACTACTGATTGAACACACCATTGACCACCACTTTCTTACCATAAAATATCATTGATATTAGTGCAAAATATCAGCCCCTTAATCAGCTCTTGTTGGTCGAAAATATTGGCTAGAAAAACCAAGGAAAAGAAAAAAAATTTTGAAAGCTAATCTCATGGTGACAAGTGGCGGCCATCCCAAGGTTGTTGACCAACCAATTTCTTTCATATTTATCACAAAAAATTACTTCAATTGCTCCTTATTTCTGCCATTCCAGCCGTGACATTGAAGGAGAAAACAAGAGGAAGAAAACTCCATTTTCATCTTGAGTTTAGCTCATTTGAGTGAAGAATCAAGAAATCTAAACCGATTAACTTCTAAATTGGAAGCTTTGGAAGCTTGGGGTGCTAAAGTTGGGAAGGAAAGGTGAAGGATATCTCTTGCAAGCATCTTAGTGAGGTAATATGGCTGCTCATCCTATTTCTTTCCCTTAATCTTGCTTAAGTTGTGTAGCAACTTAGATTCTTGATTAATGATAGCTATTCTAGTAGTTTTGATAATTATGGTGGTGGATTTGTGAGTTAGGGTTTTGAATTGCTCAATTGTATATCTTATTGTTTAGATGGCATATGGTGTCTATAATCTTGTATAGGAGGTTGAAGTAGTAGTTCAAGCTAGAGATGTGAAGTTTACACTTTAAATTCGTTAAATTCCAGATTTGAGTTCTTACACTGCCCTGTTCTGACCAGTTTCATTTGGCCATGATAGAGGTTGAATTAGCCTTAGCTTAAAACATGAAAGTTGTAGAAAATGATATTTTATAGTTTCTTGTAAAATTTCAACTCAATCCGAGCATTTTAGTATGTGAAATAACAAAAATACCCTTGACTGCCATATGTAGAGTTTTGCGGACAGTTTTGACATTTCATCATTCTGGCTTCATTTTTCACCTTGATCCGTATTGAATCAGCCATTGGCCAAAACATGAAAGTTGTAGTATTATGTTTTAGCTTCCCAACGCATCTGAAAATGCCTCAATCAGACTTATGTAGCCTGAGTTATTGTCATTTGAACCCAGTGCTATTATCCAGCATGACAGTGAAATTCTGGTTCTGTAATCTGTAAATTCGACCTGGATAAACTGTGAACCGGGTTGAGTCGTCTTCATGAAAGTTATATCCCTTTGTCTTAGCATCGAAACGGTATAAATTGTACCCCAATTCTATAAGCGTAGTTTCGGTTGTAACCGATACGCTAAGAGACGTCAAACCTATTATTTTGTTCTTTACCTTAAACCTTATTTCCGGTCACTTTTCTAGTTTGGTTTTGTAATGGAATGACTTTTAGCCTATTGAACGGCTATTGTAATGAGTTTATTTGTGTGTGATTTTGGGGGCTAATTGAGGAAAATAATGAAGCGATAAATGGCTGGAAAATAGGTAAATACAAAGGGTGTGCTGCCTAAATTTGCACTCGAGGGCTAGGTAGATATACTCTTTTCACTTCCAAAACTATACTTATACTTTGTACTAGTAGTTATTCGAATTTTCTTTGGTTCACCTAAACTTTGGATGGTTTAACTGTAATATTTTCCCTTGATTATTATTAGGGTTCCTTGGTGATTGAGAGTTCCTTGGTTATTTCTCTTGGTTATTATTAGGGTTCTTTGTACGTTATGTTTCCAATGACTATGTGGATTGTTGTGACTATGTGACTATTTGTGAATGTTGGATTAAATGTTAAATATTTTCAATGATTTCTAAAAATAAATTTTGCTAGGCGAGTCTGTACTTTATCGTACTTGACCTAAATGAATGTGAAATTTATAATGATTAAATGATTAAATATTTAAATACTACTTGTACATGAATGTAAGTCTTTTGGCTGAATTGGGCCCTTGCCCTTCGTTGCCTATCGACTCGAGCCAGAAGCGAACTCAGTCGGGCGATTGGTGACCCTGGATTAATATTTGGTATACTCGAGTATGACCACGAAATCTGGTAGAGACTGGCCGGTGTCCAGTAGGGGAAAAATGAAATGAATGAATGAATGACAAGAACAATGGAGGGGTTTTCACTTACAAATGAAATTATTTCTAATGCTGGAGGAATAAAGAAATGGTTGGTGGAATGAATGAACGAAGGACTCCATGTAAGCATGTATCCTTTTAATGAATGTATTATCATAACTTTATATTGTAAATATTTTCTGGATTACTTGTTATTACATGATTAATGTCCTTGTTTAATTATTTGGCTTTGTGTATGGAATCTCACTGGTCTTTTAGCTCATTCCGTTAGCTTTATTTTTCTTACAGGGGATGCGAATGAGGGCGTGAGTCCGGTGCAGACTAGTTTGGTCTAATTTTTTGAAATTTTATTTTTCTTATTGTTCTCACGCTAGTGCTTGGATAAGGTTGGATGTAGTAAGAACTTAAAGCTTTTGTTCTAATTGGGATTGTATTTTGGTTTGAGATGGATATGAATGTAAGTATATGTTTCAAGTTTGGGAATTATTTTTCGCTTAGTCTAGAGGTTATATCTTATTTCACTTGATGAGAGCGATCGAGTCCTGGCGAGAGTTGGGCAGGCGGTCCGCCAAACCCTTTGGTTCGCCTTAGGGGAAGGTGGGGCTGTCACATAATCCGCCTCTCTTTTCCTCCTCATTGACAATGACATTGAAATCCCCTATTAGAAACCATAGAGGATCCACAGGACTAACGGAGACGACCAAAGCGACATTCTTTCCTGCTTAGTACACTTTGCATGCACGAATGAAAAGACCGTAGGGGCAGATAGTAGTTGTGACTGGATTTTAATTGACAAATGCTGACTAGATTCACTCATTTGGTCACAAACAAGTGAATTCTGATAAAACACCCATAGAGAACCCTCACTATTGACAACACATCTATCCATTCTCAACTGTAAACGTATCAAATGAATACCTATTGGAGACAACTTAGGTTCACAAATAGCAACTAATTGAATGGAAGACTCAACGATTAGACTTTTTAAACAATGAAAATTTGGGGCATGAGAGATACCCCTAATGTTCTAGAATAAGAAATTAATCATCAGACAAAGCTGCAAAAGAGTAATTGGAAAGTTTTGACTTAGAGCGTAAAGATTGATCACTAGAAAATTGGGCCCGAATACCTTTGCACTTAGGTTGCATGATCATTTTATAGCCCTTCTTCCCTTGAACCTTTTCCTAAACTTGTTGAATAATAGGATCTAAATTAAAAATATCCACAACCAAAGAATCAATGTCCCTCTATGCAACTCCCAACTCACCACGCAGAGACAAATTCCCAGCCCTTTATTTTGCACTAACAACCTCTTCCTCTTCCACTGCTACACCTAACTCTACCCGTGTAAGGTCCCTGCATAGATTACCACCCTCCCCACCAGCCACAGGAGCAATATCAGTTATGACAACCAGAGAAGAAGAGGGCAATTTGACTGGAGTTTCTGGCGAACTGTTATCAAGAAGTACCGATGCATCCAAGGTAATAGCGTCACTCCCTAGCTTTGATTTCTAGGTTTGCAAATCCCTAACTACCCCTACAAGAGAATTTGTTGTCTCATCAGAAACCGCACTCGACTGCCTGCTCATCATTGCCATTTGGAACTCCCGTACTCTCCTTCCCCACTGAGATAGGACCCAAATGTTGCTTCTCTGACATATGCTGCACCTCTGTATAAGCAGTAGCAACTTGGTACTGTCGCAACCTCAGCTATAGTTTTCTGAACCTGCAATTCACTAGGGACATAAGCCATCGTCTTGGGCTGAGAAACCACACGATTATTCTTCATCTCTTCCCTTTCTACCCAAAGTTCTGGATGGAGAAGATGACACATATTCTGATCATGCCCTTGCCGAAAGCAATGATAACAATATCATGGGATGTTTTCTGGAACTAGATTCTGCAAAAAACGCTCATGATCCCCATTGCCAATCCATATTCTACTAGGAAATGATTTAATCAAATCAATTTCAACACAAACTCTTGCCACACTTGGACAAGAGCCAGAGGCAGTAGCTGTAACCACGAATAGCACCTTGCCTACACAACTAACAATTTGAAAAAGACACTCCTTATTAAAGTAGTGTATCGGTAGTTTTGTCAATTGAAATCATACTGGAATTACTGAAGGCTCCCAATCGACATGAAATGCTGGAGACCACCTAAACACCCTCATTGACAACCCAAAAACTTACCAAATACCCCTTTACTTACCAAATACCCCTTGTCCAAATTCTGTGGAAATCCACCTCAGTACCCAGCCTAATAAGTACATGTCTAGAATCCAACAATCAACCGAGGCTGTCTCTTTTAAATCAAGCGAATGGAAGAAATTTCTCAAGTCCTCCATCTTTGGCCGTCCTTTAGAGAATTTCCCCACCAATGCGAACTTATACGGAATAGATAGCACATCCAGATCAGCCTGTGCAAACATAATAGTTGGTTCACCACGGTGAGAAGACATCTTGGCATTGACTTTGAGCGCAGGCTTAGATGACACCAGATTCACAAAGAGCTCTGAGAAGGACTTTTTATTAAAGGTAGGGGAAGCTAGAGCAAATTGCCCTCCGAACAACTGCCAGAGGGCAACCATGGCTGCCATGCTAAGCAACGAAAACCCTAGTAATTAGAAAACCCTAGAAAGATGGAAATGTTGTGATTTAATATCTCTAAAGTCCCATAATAGTAAGAAAGCATTGAAAAATTGGAATGTCCCAATAGTTTAGATGCATATAGATTTCTACATCTAGAAACAAAATATAGTAATCGAATCTTTAGATGCAATATTTCGTGAAAATAAGTTTCCATTTAAATTTAAAGATAGGGGGTCTAAAATTGAATAAATATAGTATTTCTAAAGAAAATGAAATATCCAAAGATGCTAATTCTTATAATACTAATACTAAAGTATTAACAAGAGAAAAAGAAGAATTGAGAACTAGTAAAAGGAAAAGAATACAAAAAGACTTTGGTCTTGATTTTCAACTTACAATATAGAGGGAAATCCTATAACTATTTCTGAAGTTTTATCATCTTTTTATTCTAATTTTTGAAGAGATACAATTAATGATAAAATGGAATCTTTAATGTCCAATAAAACATAGAATTAGTTGATTTACCTCCAAGTTATGAACAATATGCTATAAGTAGATATTAAGAAAAAAATTAAAACTGATGGTACAATAGATAAATATAAAGCTAGACTTGTTGCAAAAGGTTTTAAGCAAAAAGAAAAAATAGATTTCACAATAAGCTATAAGTGGATATTAAGGATAAAATCTAAGCCTGATGGTACAATAGATAAATATAAAGTTAGAGGCTTGTTGCAAAAGATTTTAAACGAAAATAATAAATAGATTTGTTCAACACTTATTCACTAGTTACAAGAGTAACTTCTATATGACTTTTGATAGCCGTAGCAACAATTCATGATTTAAAAATACGCCAAATGGATGTAAAATAAAACTTTTCTTAATAGTGATTTAGATGAAAAAATTTATATGGATCAATACGAAGGGTTTATTCAACCTGGTTTAGAAAATAAAGTTTGTAAATTAAATAAATCTTCATATGAACTAAAACAAGAACCTAAACAGTAGCATGAGAAATTTAATCAATAGGTATTGATTAATATCTTTAAGTCAAATGAAAGTGATAAGTATATTTATTATAAATCTTTTATCAACTCTCATGTGATTATATGCTTATATGTTAGTGATTTATTGATATTTAGTACTAATGTGCAAGCAATTGGGTTTACAAAAGTATTACTTAACAATAATTTTGAAATGAAAGATCTAGGAAAGCCAATATCATACGTTTGTATGAAAACTACTAAAAATACAGAAAGGAATTTTTATTGATCAATCCCACTATATTAAGAAAATATTTAAAAAATTTAGTTATTTTGATTGTAAATGGATATGTACACCATTTTATCCTCGTATGACTAAAAATGATTCTGATGTAATGAAACAAAAAAAGTATGCTAGTATAATTGGTAGTTTGAGGCATGCAACTGATTAAATTAGACCTGATATTGCATACGCAATTGGTGCACTTAGTAGGTTCACTATTAAACCCAATTTTACACATTGGAACGTGATACATAGAGTCATGAGATATCTTAAAAGATCTTTTGATCATGGTTTATTTTTTAAAAAAATATTCCATTGTACTAGAAGCTTTTAATCATGTAGATTGGAGTTCACAATCTAGTGATTCTTTCCAATACTAATTATGTATTTACATTCAATGATTGAGCCATATGTTGACAATCCAAAAAGCAACATATATTCACAAAGTCCACCATAAAGGTTGAGCTAATTGCTCTTGGTTCTACATGTGAAGAAGCTGGTTAGTTACTTGACTTACTGTCCGAAATTCCAATGTGGAATAAACCTATACCACTTATTTTAACACATTGTGATAGTACAACTGCTATTGGCAGACTTCATAATAAATATTATAATGGAAAATTAAGATCTATTAGGAGAAAACACAGTTCTGTGAGATCATATTTGAACAATGGTTCATTAACTATTGATTTTGTAAGATTAAGTGATAATCTTGCCTATCAGCTTACAAAAGCTCTAGCTAGAGAAAAAATTTGGAGAGCATAAAGAGAGATTGGACTAAAGTCCAAAAATGTAAAAGCTACCTATGAGCAAACAACCGCCTAGAGACTAGAGATCCCAAAAATGAGGTTGAAGGCAAGCGAATCATAAAGTCGCTTGTTGTGATACATGTACATTTTTATTTAGTCTAATCATATGATGCATATGCATGTAATTCCGTGACGAATGTGAGAGGTTGAGAACTAACATCTTAATGAGTTCTATAACCCTTACGGCTGGGATGTTTTAGTCACGGAAACATCCTTGATAGACTCGCATATATGAGTGTAGGGATTTGGCCACCGTTATAAGAATTTGGGCTAGTTCTTTAAAGCACTTATGAAAGTGGGGTAAAGCACATGGCCATAATGTGCTAGCTTGAAAACTTGTTTAAGAACATCTTGAATATCAAGTGTGTTATGAATTCTACGTATTCTCAAGTAGTCATAGTTCAATAGTTAATTCCATTATGACTCTAATATGGGGAAATTGAAACACTATATGAAAGTTTAAAAGCATTGCCATTTTCATGCGTCATGATGTTCTCACTAATGCCCGAGTTATTTTTATTAAAATAAGTGGGAGATTGTTAGATATTTTGACAAAAATATCACATATTTATTTTTGAATTCAATCACGTATTTATTTTGAATTCGAACACAATATGTTACAAATTCTTTAATGAATTTTCAGCTCTAAATTCAACCATTCAATAGTGTAACTTATGTCTTTGAAATGAGATTTATGTCTTGAATTGTGTAGCCAATGTAATCATTAGTTTTATGAATTCATTTAGTAAATTTTTACTGTTATACAATGAAGCTAGACAATTTCAATTTGTAGCTGAAAATATGATGTATTTATTCTATTTAATGTTGGCATTTTAATACTCCTAATTTTTCAACCTATAAATAGAGGTTTCTACCAACCAAGTCATATGCACTTTGCTATCTAAAAACTATCTTCTATTTCTCTTGCTCTCACTACTATATCGGGCATTAGTTAGGTGTTGAGAAAAGTTTTAACTTCTCTAAATTATATAAGTTTAATAGGAGCAACATTGAAGGCTGGGCTGTTGTATCACACAAGCACTCAAGACGGAGCGGTGCAAGATAGAAGAAGATGAAGTGCTATAGCATGGAGATATCTTGGATATTCTCTTGATCACTTGTATGATGTCCACAAGTCAATGAAGATAGCAACGGAGATTTGAGATGCACTTGAATATAAATATAATACTCAAAAATAAGGTGCAGATAAATTTCTTATAAAGAAATATTTCAATTTTTCTTGTAATGATTATTCTTCTCTTCTTGATCAAGTCCATGATCTAGTTTTGCTTTCAAAACTTGAAGATCTTGGTGTGAAGATTTCGGAGCCATTACAAGTGGGGGCAATTATAGCAAAATGGCCCCCTCGTTGGAATGACTATCAAAAGAAACTGCTTCACACCTCTCAAATATTCTCATAGGATCAAATTATGAAACATCTTCACATATAAGCGGTTGCTAGGATATATCAAAAGAAGGAACTTGTGCCTAATCTTAAGATAAACTATGTGGATGATAGGAATAACCAAGATAATAGCCAAGTTGGAGGGTTTAAGAAGAGGAAATCATCTAGCCAAAACAATGCAAGTTTGAGGGACAAGAAGAAGAATCAAACCTATTACAACTGACAAGTATATATATTAAGTGTTTTTAGTGTGTTTTATTAGTTAGTTTTGGTGTTTTTTAACAAATTTTATAACTAATTAAGTAGGGGTTTGGTAAAAATGTACATTTTGTGGTTCAAATGGCAAACATTGTATTTCTATGGATTTTAATGGTAAAAACTTCATATTTTGTAGGTTTAATGATTCAATCATCAAAGAGTGTGAATTGAGAAGATAATTGGATGATAATTGATTATTTGAAGTGGTTAAAAGAAAACATGAAGTGCAAAATATTCAAATGAAGAAATGCAAATGAAGATAGTTTTGACATGTCTTTGTATTTTGGCAATATCTTGAGCTACAATGATCGGATCGAGATGATCTTTATACCATTTTGAAGCTAAGAGATAGATCTACATTTGATATGGGATATAGAAGTCCAATTTAGTTTGTTTTCCTGGTCAAAAAGTCGAAACACAGAAGCTTATTTGTATGGTCGAGAGCTGAAATAGGGGATTAACTAGTAAATGGTATTTTGATCATATCTCAGTCCACAAAACTCCAAATTGGATGATTCTTGAAGCATTGGAAAGCTAACTCAAAGAGCTACAACTTTCATGTTTTTCTCAAGAGTTAGTTCAGCCTCCATCATAGAGAAAATAGCAGTTGAAACGAGGCCAAATTCACATAAGTGAATACGCAACTTGAGAAAATGTGGGTTGTAGTCGCGTATTCTCAAGTCGCGTATTGTAGCCTGATTTTAGCAACTTGCTCAGCCACTTGCCTTGTTTTCACACTACTTTCCAACTATAGTTAGAGAGACAATTTCAACTGCACATGCTTCTGATGCAAAAAGGAAGTGGAAAGGAACTTTATGTCTTGTCCAAAGCCCACCTTTTTGACTCTCTTAACAATTAGATGTTAGAATCATTAGAAGAAGAGAGTAGAACATATTAGAAGTAGCTCATATCGGATTTTAGCATGAGAACTTGAAAGGAAGTCTTGTCTTGTTCTCTCTAGCTAACATTTTTTGTGAGAACAATTGGAGACTTCATTGTATACCATTTTGTTGAAAAAATTGAAGATCATTGGGAGCTTCTTCATTATTTTGGCTAAGCTTTCCTTTTCTATCTTTAACTTGTGATTCATGATGTGTTCATGCAATGAAACTATGTGTTTTCTTGTTATATCTTACATGAGTAACTAATTTTCTAGATCTAGAGAATAGATGAAGCTTATGGCTATTTGATATGAAGTGAATATGATTTACACTTGTTACATCTTGTATTAACTTGTCTATTTGTGCATGCTTATCACTTGTTGTTGCTTGATCACTAATAACAAGTTCTTAGTTGTTATTATTCAATGAAAATTACTAATAATAATGGAACAACTTGAGTAGAGCTTGAGTAGCAGACTTATGAGTATAGAAGTACACTTAAGTGAATTAAACTTACATTTCATGAAGCAAACAAGAGTAGAACTAGTTATTCACCATGAGAATAGGAAAAACTGGACTATTCTAGGCCATCTTATCATGAGAATGAGGTTTGGTAATGTTGGAAATAAATCCCTAGTTAAACAAGGGTTGTAACAAGAGATAAATATATTCATTTGTGTTGCTTATGCCTAAGTGGAATCTACATCCCTAGATTCAAGTATTTAGTGAGTTTTTTCCATTTGTTATCTTGCAATTATCTAATTAAGGTTGTAGGTAGTAGTAATTATAGTTTCTCTTGCTTAAATTGATTGTTAGTCTAAATAATAGAGTAAGTTAGGACTTAGTACTTGAAAAATCACTCTCTGTGGGATCGACCTGATATATGTCCTAAACTACTAGTTCACCTATATACTTGCAGTCAAAACGGGTATAAATTGGATTTAAACTTGTACTTATATCAAAAACCCGTCAACAACTATAGCAAAAAGGGGCATTACATGGAGTGCAACCAAAATAAGAAAGAAAAGAAAAATAATGCCCAAACAAGATTTGTTGAAAATGATTATGTTGCAGAAATTAATACAATGGTGTTCGAGTAGAGGATATAAATGATTTTTGAATTGAATGTGGCTTCTTCTCCATTCAATTCTTGTGATTGGTGGTATGACTTTGGTGCAACTGTGCATGTGTGCAATGACAAAGCCATGTTCAAAATTTATGAAGATGTTGACATGTGGTATTTGTGAGGACCCGAAAATTTTCTTATTTTTATAGAATATTACTGGAATATTTAAATGATTATTCACTCATTTTCTTCGAATTATTTATTTCGACCATTTTAAATCCATTTATAAGGAATGACACCTCTTTATATTTTTAAAGTGTCTCGTTTCAAAAAATTTTTTATAAGCTTGTTTAGTGAAAAGGTGAAAACATGTAAACACTTAGCCAATTGGGAATACAATAAGCTCGAAAATTTAAGATACAATGGTCCTAAAATAGGTAAATTTAGGTTTAAGTACTCAAGTGATAGTTAGTGGTACGATCGTTATAAGAATTTCTCGAAGGTTTCATTTTATCGCGCCTAAATTGGAAATACGTGTTTTCACGTGCGCGCTTAATTGAGGGACTTTGGACCATTATTTTGGGACAATTGAGAATGAATAATTTTTATATGAATGTAAGTGCCTAAGAGGTTTAGTGCACTAGTGCAACAAACTTAAGAGAAATCGAGCACAAAAAGCGCGCGTATGCGCACCAATTGCGGTTGACTTTTGTGGCCTTAAAATATTAGACGGCAAGCTTCATTTGTACGCAAAGGAATCAGAACCACATTTCATTTCTCCTAGCTGCCATGGACGGCTAGCAGCTGCAGAGAAACAACCGAAAGCTTTTCACCATCTCCTACCAAAGCTCAATAAAATCACCATCAAACCTCCAAAAATTCAACCAAATTTCACCTACACTTAGCCCTTCACTTGGACAATCACTTGGACAAAGAAGGAGCTGCACACGGGATTTTAGGGGGCTTTTGGGACACCAAAATCTGACCTTTTAGCACACAAGTAAAGTAACCATGATCCACTCTTCAATTCTTGTTCAATGAAGGTCAACTCACACTTAAGAGCTTGATTATGCTTATGGGTAGCTTATTATTGTTGGAAATTGTTAAATGTGGGCTCTATGAACTCCCACCTTTGAGTTGATGGCTGTGATGATGTTTGATAATGGTTTTATTGTTGAATTAGTGTTTAAGGAAGTAGATTAAAGGTGCATTATTAGCCAGAAACTTCATTGAGCTCTTGAAGAAATTTCCGATTTTGCCCCTGCCTGTTCGGCCACCTTAATACAGAAATTTTAGGATTTAATGGCTTGAATTATGTTGTTTATATGTTGTATTAGTTGTGTAAAAATTTTCATTGGAAAATATTGAGTTTTGGTTGGTCAAATGAATTTATTTCCCAAAGCTAGTAATCTGGAAACTGTTTTCGTAATGACCAGACCAGTGTTCGTATTTCGGCCGTAACTTTGTTCTCCGATGTCGAAATCGAGTTCCGTTGGTGGCATTTGAAACTAGACATCCACACCTTTCCAACGGTGTAAAATTCACATTCTGGTTCCATGTGTGTGAGCCGCACCACTCTTCTGAATTCAGCTGTTCTGTTTCTCTGTTCTGTTGGAAACGATTTGATGATGCTGCAACTTTAGGCTTAATTTCGAGCCAGTTGCATGCTGAATCTTAAAATGATTTCTTCTGTGAAATTATAGCCCTATGAATGTAGTTTCTAACACTATCAACCATCTCAAATTTGAGTTAAATTGAGTGAGTTATGATCAAAATACGGTGACTGCCTTGTTCTTGAAAACCTTGGATTTAGACAGATTTGATGTGAGACTTGTTGTGGTCTTACTAAATGAATTTCTTGGTGCTAAACACCTACCAAATGTACCATGAATGTTTCTTAGACTTTTCTTGCACAAATGAACCATTTTTTGAGGTTTTCCTTAGCCGAATGTTTGGAAACGGAGAGAAAGGGAGCTAAAGGCAGTTTTGCCTTAGTATTTCAAAACTTTGGTTGATTGGTTAACCATCTTCCCGAAGGTATTTTTCCACAAAATTTGATAGAGAAATACCCTTCATATAGGATTACTATACTGCAAAGTTTGGTACCAATCCAAGTCCGTTTCGACACTTAACTAAAGGTCCAAAGTCGGAAACCCAAATCTGGAAATTGTTCAACAGTCTTGAATTTTTCCCAACTTTGAGCTACCATATCTTGGTGCTCGAAACTCCGATTCTCGATCCGCTTGTTCTGTCCAAAACCTTACTTGCATCTCTAATTGATCTATAAATTTCAAGGGCTGGTTTGTAACGAGTGAATTCTGCCGAATTTCCAAAGTTAGCGAAAAACCAACCCCGGCTCAATCCTGGGTGATCCGGAACAGCAACTTTAAGCTCCTTTTTGAATACCTTCCATTTAGATTCATGGAACGGTGTCTTCTAAGAACTTTTAGTGCTTTCAAAGACGATTCCAACGGTACCAAGTTTATCAATTTTGGACTAGTAGAAAAGAAGTTATGATTTTTCAAAGATTTTACCAAAAATCGAGAATTCTGGAATTTCAAAAGAAATCCGCGCGGGAAGCATTTTTCTAGCATCCGGCCTTGAATCCGGCCAGTTTCCGGCCGGATAGGCGGCCGGATTGTAGTTGGGATTTGAAAAAAAATGAGGATGGCTACTGCCTCCAATCCGGCCAAGAATCCGGCCGGATATCCGGCCAAATTCCGGCCGGATTGTGACGTGGCCAGTCCACTTTCAACTTCGGTCGTTCGTTTTGAGATTTATTCGCACGTACTCGTTTCCATCCAATGATTTCAAGAATAATAATCCAATATTACTCGAGTCTCGTACCTTTTTGCGAATCCAACTTCAAAGACAAACTCAAACGAAATTTCCAAAATATTTCCAGACCACATTTGTGTTCGATCCCCTCGTCTCTTAGGGACCTATAGTAATGGTCTTCTATTCGATGTTCAGGCACGCACGAGGACCTCCAAGAGGATCCCACCGTGGAAGTTTGAACTCTCAATCCAACCTACTTGCTTGCAGAACTTGGTGAGTGTCAAGTGTATGATTACTTGAACTCTAGGGACTTGATTCATGCTTGATTTACCTGATTACATGCTTAGCCTATTCGATTTTGACAAAAATGGAGTTGAGTGTGTACTTGATCGCACTTGTTCTCATTTGAAACGAATGACTCATGCTTAACATGATTTGCCTGGTTTACATGACTTGAAATACCTGCTTAAACCTGTCAAATGCTTGAATACATGACATGGTATGCTATGATTGCATATGTCGTTGGAGTGAATCTCCTCGACACTTACATGATACATGGGAGATGCCCAAACTCATAGACCGACCTTTGAACTCGAGCCGGCGTGGGCTTGGTCGGGAACCTCGGTGAGCCATGAGATTCACATGATAAGCTTGATCTATTGAGAGATCTCGCTTGGCATACTCGTGAAGTATCGCCCTATAAATGTCGTGCGGGCCCGAAGCGGTGTATGGTGGACGGATGAGAAGTAAGTGGTGAACTACGGATATGAAATATCAACCCGGTTGACGGAGAGTCAACGCGGGGAGATATACGAATGACATCGGCAAAATGTGGAACTTAGCTCCTGAGAGCTACCATATCCTTGAATTATTTTTGGTTACATTTTGTTGGCATTATTAATTACTTGCAATTTATTACTTGGGCTTGTTACCTGAGCTATGTGCCTGCATGTGTGTTCTTGACCTCACGAGCGTTTTGCTCACCCTGTAGATTTGTTTTCCTTAACAGGATTGAACTTGGCGAGGTATCGAAGAAACCTTCCTGATACACTTTCGTTTAGGGTTTCTATTACTTTTGGCTATGTCTTGGCTTTTGGGTTGTATTTTGGAATTCGAATGTAACTTTTGGGGCATGATGTATATTTGGGATTTATGATGGTTGTTGAACACCCGATGTACGGGTTGGATAACGGATGACTTTTATTAAACTTGAACGCTTCCGCATTTATTGTATCTAAGTTATTGACCGTATTGTGTGGTCCGGTAATAAGTTTGAATGGAATTGCTTGAGTCCTGGCGAGAGCTAGGCAGGCGTCCCGCGGATACCCTTTGGTTCGCTTAGGGAGAAGTGGGGGCGTCACAGTATTTATGGGCAATCAAGATACCACCAAAGTTCATGGAAAAGGGATAGAGAGTTGCTATTCACATGTGGTGAAAAGTTAGCGCTCACAAATGTATTACATATTTTGGGTATGAAGAAAAATCTTGTATCAACCAATAGGCTAAATAAGAATTGTCTTAGGGCTGTACTAGAATCTAATAAAATAATCTTGTCCAAGAATGGTGTATTTGTAGGACAAGACTATTCTTGTGATGGAATGTTTAAACTAAGTAACAATAAAGTTATTAATTCTCCTTAAAGACTAATTCTTCTTATCATTTGTGGCATGGTGGGCTAAGACATGCAAATATTAGGACTTTACATTTTATGTCTAAGCATCAATTGCTTATGACGATAAAGTAGACAGAGATGTGAAATTTGTATTCAAGCAAAAATGATTAGATTACCATTTTCTAAGGTTGAATGAAATACAACCTTGCTTGAACTTATATATTCTAATATATGTGAATTAAATGATTTATTAACAAGAGGTGGTAATGGGTACTTTATTACTTTTATTGATGATTATTCAAGATTTGTGCACGTTTATCTTATGAAAAATAAATATGAATGTTTTGCTATATTCAAATCTTACAAGTTGCTCATTGAAATCCAATTAGATAAAAAAAAAAATCAAACTATTGAGAAGTGATAGAGGAAGTCAATACTTTTCTAGTTAATTCTCAATATTTTGTGGACAAAATGGAATTATACACCAATCAAGTGCACCATATACTCCACAACAAAATGATTTGGTTGAAAGAAAAAAAAATGGAACTTTAGGAGATATGATTAATTCTATGTTGGTAAGTTTTGGTTTGCCAAAGAACTTGTGGGGTGAAGCATTGCCGGTTGCGTGGTATGTACATAATAGAAGTGCTTCATTAAAAATAAAAGTCTGTCTATATGAAGTATGGAAAGGGAGAAACCAAACCTAAGTTTTCTTAGAGTTTGGGGTTGCATTGCCTATTATAGACTCCTGGATAATAAGAAAATAAAGTTGGGGCCTTAGGCACTTAAAAGTTTGTTATAAGCTATGCAAAAATTTTCAAACTTATAGGTTGTTTGATCTTGATTAGAATGTTATTCTTGTGCCAAGAGATATGCAATTCTTTGAGAGTAAATTCTTAAAGATTCAGTGCCTATGAAAGATCCTACTAATGGTTTGGAACCTCTTCAAAGTGTTGATCCTTCTTCTAGTGATAAGAGGGGTGAAATTGACACTCCCATTGAATCTAGGAGAAGTCAAAGGCCTACAAAAGAAGAGCATCTATCATCTAATTTCATATCTTCACAAGTTGTTGTCCTCTTGGATGAAGGCAATAGGGAATCTCTACAAAATAAGATACCAATCTTATTGAATGTAGAAGGTGATCCTAAGACATTTATTGAAGCTATATCATCAAGGGAAACTGCATTTTGAAGAGAAGCGATAAATGATGAAATAGGCTCATTATTGTCTAACAATACATGGGTATTTAGAACAAGGTTCAAAACCAGTAGGTTGCAAAATGGGTATTTAGAAGGAAATATGCCATGGGTGGATCTTTGCTAACCTTTAAGGTAAGATTAGTAGCTAAGGGATTTAAACAAAAAGAAGGAATAGATTATTTTGGTACATATGCGCCAGTTGCTAGAATTACATTCATTAGAGTACTAATTTCTTTAGTTTAATTGTGCAATTTGTTTGTACATCAAATTGATGTTAAGACAGCCTTTTTAAATATTGACTTGGATGAAAATGTTTATCTGGAACAACTTCAAGAGTTTGTTTTGCCTAGAAATGAAAAGAAAGTTTGCAAACTAGTTAAGTCATTATATGGCATGAACAAGCACCTAAACAATGGTATGAAAAATTTGAATATCTATTACTCTCAAGTGGATTTAGATATAATCATGCTTATAAGTGTATTTATTCTAAATTTGCTCAACAGTATAGTGATAATTTGTCTCTATATAGATGACATGTTAATTGTTAGTAATACTATGAAAAATGTTGAAGACACTAAGAAATATCTTTCTTTAAGGTTTAAAATGAAAGATATTGGTGACTGGACACTATCTTAAGCATTAAAGTTAGGAAATATAGTGGGAGTTATGCTTTGTGTCAATCTCACTATATTGACAAGATACTGAATAAGCTTCAACATCTTAAGATTAAAGAAGGGAGTACTCCCTTTGATCCTAGCTTGAAGCTTCATAAAAGTTCTAGAAATCCAATTACTCAACTTGAGTACGCTAGGGCAATTAGAAATTTGATGTATGCGATGCATTGTATAAGACCAGATATTTCATGCACAGTTTGTAGACTTACAAGATACACTAAACATCCCAATGTAGACCATCGGAAGTCTATTGAGAGGGTTTTTGGTTATCTCAAAATAACGACAACTCTAGGACTCTTTTATAATAGATTTCTGGCAATACTTGAACATTACATAGATGATAGTTGGTTCATTAGTGTGACTGATAAGAATTCTATAACCGGATGGATATTCACTTTGTATGGTGGTGCAATCTCATGAGCTTCTAG
The DNA here is from genome assembly GCF_003713205.1 of Coffea eugenioides. NCBI lineage: Eukaryota > Viridiplantae > Streptophyta > Magnoliopsida > Gentianales > Rubiaceae > Coffea > Coffea eugenioides. The sequence goes on from NC_040039.1 coordinate 30,766,729, forward strand.
AAGCAAACTATGATTGCTTATTGGAAGCTGAATTCATAACTTTGGCTGCTGCATATAAAGAGGCAGAATGGTTTAGAGACTTGTTACTTGATATCAAGTTGCAACCATAACCTATGCCTCCAATCTTTTTATATTGCGATAGTGAAACTTCTATGTCTAGAGTTTAAATAAGTTGTACAATGATAAATCTAGACATCAATTTAAAACATGAGTATCTTAGACAAATGTTACAACATGGCATCGTGACTGTTGTACATGTAAGAACAGGCAACAATTTAGCGGATTCATTGACTAAGCCCTTACCAAGGGACTTAGTGAATACGATGTCATTGGGTATGGGGTTGAAACCATTTATCTAAAATTACTAACAATGGGAATCTTGCCTTTATTCTAGCACTACCACTAGATGGAAAGATTTAAAGCGTAACAAGTTGTTAAGTGATTGTGAACACTAGTATTTTGTGTACAAATTTATCCCGCTAGTGCATAAATTGGGAGATTAAGTATATGATGAGTTATAATCTTAATGAAGTGTAATTACTCTCTATGTGTTTTTTTATATAAAGTTTGAGAGTGTCTTCACCTATATGATCATAGAAGTAATGCAAGTTCTAGCAAAAGTTTGAGATACTTTAGTAAATGATCAAGAAACTAGGATGGAGCACATGGCCAGTATTGGTGCTAAATTTCATTGTGAATAGGTCAATGAACTTGATATTATTTGTGTGGTATATCTTGGTTAATTTATAAATCATAGTTTAATGCTATAAGCAACCATGATTTGGCTAGTTCTAGTGAAATATTAATACTAAAACAAAAATTTAAATCAAACAATACTTTTCTTTATGCACTCTATTATATGTGTTAGATTATCATTTCATTTTATAAACTAAGTGGAGGATTGTTAGAGTAGTTTGTGAAATGAAACGGAAATGAGGCTTGCTAAAATATGGTGATTTCTCACTGTAACAATTCATCCACCGATTGTTGCGTACATGCCTAGGATTCAATTATTGGATTCTGTCCAGAAGCAACTTACCATTCTGTGCACAGGATCCGTGGACATATCCAACTGGATCCATCTGCGAATATGTTGGAACCCTGCGTAACAGGCAATTCTAGGCAGGATCCGTTGAAGGATCTGATAAATCCGTCCGCGGATCTATTATAATGATCAAATTTCTAAACTGTTTTGTGGCATCTTTTCGTGTCATGTGTCGCTTCATTGCAATTTTTTATGCCTAAAACGTGAAAGATTGCATCAGAACGTTATGTGATCTTGAGAAACTCTTTTGCTATAAATTAACTACTTTCAAAGGAATTAAAGTAACTTTTGTCCTTTGGTCTTTTCTTGTTAAAGGAAACTCGTCATTGCTAAAAAATTTCCTTTGCTCTTGTTGTCTCCTAGGGATAAATTGCCTCAACCCTTTAGTAAATACTAGGTGTACCGGGGCCTATTAAAACCTTAAGGATAGTGATTAAATCATGCCTCAAGAGTTATCAATTCTTCTAAATTTTTAGTGAAATCTTCCTCTAGTATTTTTCTGCACTTTTAGTGTGCATTTGTTCTTCATTTGTACTATATACTTCAACAATTAATGTGATTGATTTGGACTTCTAGCATCCCTATACCCGTTTCCTCTTGCACTGGTATTCCTCAGCACTGATATCACTGGTAGAAGCAAGATGAGTCAGGGTGCTTTCAACTTTCAAGAAAGTTTTAGAGAAACTTGCATTTGAAGGTTATAAATTTGCTGCTCCAATTGATCCCAGAGTCACTCAGCCAAGCACGATATACAAGCTTGTCACCACAAGGTAGACCAAAATAGGGGGTAGAATTGGTGGACTGCCATTGCATTTGGTCTATGGCCTTTACCGAGTTTCATTTGGTGCCCTGTATCCAATCAACTATGGTCATGGCCACATATGTCTTTAAAGTGCAGACATGATCCTCAAGAGTAGTTGTTTAATTCCTTCTCTGTAGGTTTGAAATACTAGAGTACAGGTACGTCAATGATTATTCCTTTAGTTAATTGGACCACTACTTAATTTTTTTGTAAGCATCGTCCTTGCTTTATTTCCCTAAAAGTTATTCATTATGCATCATTGATCATCCTTCCTCTATTTGCTCATCTGCATATGGAATTACAGTAGATTGATTAGATTAAATCCTAATTATCCACTTTTAATTACATGCTTTGATTAGATTAAATCCTAATTATCCGCTTTTACATGCCTATTGTTTTCTTTGAGCTGAATTTCAAGATTGCACTGTGGTTTGCCTCTTGTTCAAATTAAGCTTTTATATTAAAGTAATTTACTTTTCAAACTGTGCAAAGTGATTAAGTAGTTAATCTGGTTAACAATCATATTATTGACTACTTAGCGCAGCACATTATTAGCGTTATGCAAGACTTTTTAGGTGCTTGTGATTTTCTGTCCTTTCTGCAACTACTTGCACAGGCACCGACTCTTTTGGTCAAAACGTGATTCGGGTAGAGACGATGACGCAAGTTCCTCAGCTCTGTGAAGATGCCCACTTTTCGCTTTTTAAGTTCTTTCTAATCGTTATCATTATCATTACTATTATAAACGTAATATGAGTCTTGATACCTTTAAGTGTAAGTATTTTCGTAGTCTTAATTTTTGTTATCTCAATTATGCACTTATTAATTGATGATAAAAATTTCATATTATGCTTTTATAAATTTATGATGATTAAATTTACTATACCATATCACATCAATTTAGAAGAAAATAAGCGGTTAATTAGAAGAAAGAAGCTTAACTGATAATTAAGTTGACTATAGACGTAGGGATGAATTGGATGGTACGGAGAGGAGAGGGGGAAGGGTATGTAAGTGAAAAGTCCCAAGGTCGAATCCTCTCACTTACACTAAAAAAAAAAGAAAAAAGAAAAAAGAATGTTGACTATATTATCATATTGATTGAGGAGAAAACAAAAAAGAACTCCTCAAATTTAAGTAACCAGAATTTTGTCCTGCTGCTCATTATATCTAAATGATCCTTTTCTCGTATAATTATATTCATTGATTGTACTTGATTGTGGTATGACAATTACAAAAATGCCTTTGTAAAGTTCATAACATTTATATTATGGTGCCAATTAAACTAAAAAAATTCCTCAATCTAAAACTCGTCTACCATTCGGTTTAGTTTTCTGTTATGCCAAAAATACGCCTCTCCACTAAATGGATTTATTCATTCTAATAATGATCAATAAAAGGTGGCAGTTACAAATAGGAAAAAAACAGCAGAACGATAACATTCCTGAATTTTTATTATAGTAAAAGAGGCTTTCAGTTGAAAACATCAAGTAAAATGCCAAAAACAATTTTTGATCAACGTTCTTGAACTTTATCATAATAAATATAACCCCTAGAGCCCTCCAAGATGTATTGACTACTTATCAAGTTCTTTATGCTACAACCAGTGTTGTTAGACCCGGTACAAATCGGTCGATTTGATCGGTCCGATCGTGAATCGGCCTTCTTCCCAAACTGATTTGTAACACAAAACCATTTTGGTTAAAAATCAATCAAAATCATTAAAAATCGGCTAAACCAATGACTTGATTTGACTAGTTGACCTGATTTTCAAAATTTTCTTTCTTATTTTTTCCAAACATAATTTGAATCACTTAAATTGTAATACTTTCATTCATTAGTAGGAATAAGAAAATACCACCGATTTAGTACAAATACCAAAATCACTCGCTTTTCTGAATGATTTTTAAATCAAAATGTTTTCATCTCCATCATCTTATCAATCTAGTATTAGTTATTCCAACTTGCATTAATTTGTCTTAATTTAGTTATTCAAATAATTTTGGAAAATGGACATATTTTAGCCATGAATTTACATTTTTATATATAATTATTAGGTGTATATTTGATTGTTAGTCTAATATTTTTGAAACATTTTGTATAATTGACCGAATATAACCAAGAACTTAATTTCAATATTTTTGCAACTTACAAAAATATAAAATAATTATAACATCATACTAATGTCAACAAATTTGTTAGAACAGTTCGTCTGATCCGACCAGTTGATCCCCAATCCAGTACTTTAACTAAGTCGCTATCTGATCCGAGTTTAACAGCATTGGCTACAACTTATAAAGTTCAACAGAGATGAGCAAGCACTGTACTTTAGGATGAAAGCTAGCCGATGAAACAATTTTACAAGATTAAGGAATGTTTCGGCAATTATTGTAAAACTTCCAATTTCTGTGATTTACAGTTGTCAATCTAAAGCAAAATGCTGAATTTGTAGGGAAAAAAAAGGTAAAGTCTGTATAGACTTCCAACAATTCCGTCCACTCACAAGACACAGTTCACTATCCTCTGCAAAACTGAAGAAAATTCAAGAGAAGAAAGAGAACAAAAATGCGAATCCAGGAAGGACACCAAGGGAGAAAGAATGATGACCCCATGCCCTTTCAGAGAGACAAAAACATGTTGGAGGAATCAGCTACAATTCATCAACTGTCAATTTATGAAGATAAATAGTTTATCTCTCCCTTCTCTTTTTTGCCATTGTAGACCTTATAAAGGTAATGAATATGAAACAGACGGCAGGAGAGAAGGGAAAAATAGGTGACTTCAATCGGATTCATCTTGTTGAACTTCTAAAGGTCTTTGGGAAGTACTTGGTGGGGCACCGATATGCAGAAGTTTTTCAGTATTTGAATTCTGTCCTTTCTGCATTGTAACTTCAGAGCTCCTCGAAAGGTCAGGCAATTTAGATGACATTGAGGGAGATGTCTCAGTCGAGGGTACGGTGGGTGAATTCCACTGATATGGCAAGACAGATGTATTAAATACTAGGGAAGGGACACCGACATATCCTGCCAAAGGGTGATCATACTTGCAAGTAGGACCATATCTGCAGAGTCCATGCATAGCATAGTACGAACATACAGCTTGCCCCTACATTTGAAAGCATAGTCAAGTAAACCATACTAATTGCGGTTAAAAAAATTAATGCAGCCGAAAAAATTATATGAATACAACCTACTCTCTCCCCATTAATGTTGACAACTTTATCACTAGTCATTTTTCCAAAAGTCAATGTGCCTAGTTCTCTATTTGCAATTATTGCTACAGTAAAAAGGAGATGCTGCGTTTACTTGGTGTAGATTACCATTAGGTTAAGTGAACCAAATTCTGTCATCATAACTTCCTCTGAATTATATTTAACTATGAAAAGAAAATATATAAAATGAAATGGGTAGAACCTGCACTTGTAAGGTTAAAGCTAACAAAGCTGCTCAAAATGAGAATAAGCTAACTACCATACCATTAAGAGATTGTAAAGGCATAGAGACAATTAAATCTGCATTTCTGTCATGCTTAAGCTACATACACTCAAAAAGTTTTACATATACAGATGCTACTGCTCGGCATACAGATCGCGACTCAAATCATTATACATGAAGCAGCACACAAACCTACGGAACTTCCTTTGTATTTCAATTTAAGTGTTCACAAATTATCTTAGGAGTAGCAGCACTCATACAATTGCACATTAATCTTTTATTTGTACTATATATGACATTATTCCCCATTTTCATGCTGTTATGCTATAGCTCCTGGTAAAACTGTGCTGTTTCAAGGTAAAAAAAAAATGCTTGTGAACGCAACGATACTTACAGGTCGTAGAGGGAGACCAAGTGGCCCTAACAAATTTGATGTGGTTGGAGCAACCTTATTTCTTGGGTGATAGTACTTACAGTCTGCTCCATATTTGCAGCTCCCAGTATTGACAAAATCATGGCATTCAGGTTGATCAGGTCTGTCAGGTTGGTGAGATGATGAGGACAACAGAGGTATCTGACCACCAAAAGTTTGATCGGCAAGATCATCCAAAATAGAAGAGCCACCCATGGTTCCCTGATAGCCACACAAGAATATGGAATCAGCAGCATGAAATGGACAAGAGATCAGCTTAATAGAAAGTCTACAAGCACCATAAATTAGAAAATTCATGGCCTCTTCTCAGGAAACTTTTACTAACCATGTATGTACTCCAACACTGAAAAGGTGATAGATAAAGAGGCATATAAGATTGGGAACCTTGCACAGATGGATTGATTATAGAATTTGTCTTTGGTATTGATAAATCTGAAACTCCGCCTACATAGGGTATGCTAGATGAGGTCATAAATGCTAAGGTCGTAGATCCATAGGCAGTAGATCCTGTGACATGTAAGCCGTTAGCAGCAGATACAGGCTGCGGATGGTCAAACTTGCACATTACTCCAAATTTGCACGTACTAGTTCGCATATAATAAGGACACGGCTTTTCATCCTGAGAAATTGTATCAGCTATATGAAGAAGTATAAAAGCAACTAAGCTGCTTAAACACTATAACAAGTAAAGCGGAAGAACCAGAATGAGAAAAGTAAATAAGCACCTTACGCATAGGAAACCCCCAAATGTTCAACAAGAGTGGATCAGAATTATGTCTATCCTGCGGGTGATGATATCTACAAGCTGATCCAAATTTGCAGATACCTGTCCTTATATAGTGCTGCAGATAAATGCACATTGAAAATTAGGGCTAAGATCAAGCAATCTTCAGCTATTAACAAGCACTGATATTAGTTGGCAAATATTGTCAGTCTTAATGAATATAAAAAACACCCATTAGGATTCTCAAACAAAAATGAAGCACTTAAGTTTAAACTGGACAACTCCAGAGCTCTATCTGTTATGCTACAATTCATCAGAAAAATAGTTTGATAAAAGGAAAATATTAAATAGACAAATTTGTGTGTTAAATTCTATAAGCAAAAAATACGTAGATGGATTAATTATGAGAACTAGATAATCTGTGAAATGAAAATTTTCTTCAGGAGCATAACATAAAGAGGTCACCCAATAGATGTATATACAAGTCAAACAGATTATAGCAAAATAAGATCTAAAGACTGACAGAATCTGAAATTGTTTTAAGTTTGTTGAGTCAGTTGATTTATTCATCACAAAAAGTAGAATTTATGTTAATTCATGTTTTTGAGATGTCTCATGATCTTTTTTTGATGTTCTTTTCTGTCTAAACTAATAGATTTTAGGTCAATCCAAATCCCTAGTTGCTCTTCTACACACCACCTCAATTACGTCCCTCAAAACCTTACAGTTTCACAAAATCAAGGTTCCACCATGGTTTTAATCCAGGTACTCAGGCTGGAAAGAATGACGTCAACAGATGACGGATCAAAGGTGAACAACACTTACTTCTAAATAAGACATTACCTTCACTAAGCCAATAAAGATCAGCTTTGGTCTTCAATTAATTGTATCATACACCAGTAGTAACCACAAACATACCTTTGTACGGAGAAGATGATATCACATGCAGCGGGCACCCAACCAACTCTCATGCGGCTTCTTATAGTTGTTTCCTTTAGATTTGTTATATTCAGAGGCAACTAATAATTCAAATATAGCAATTGAGTGTCTTACAACAATGGTCACATTGCTTTAGCAGGAGGATTAAGCCATAGATGAGACAGCTAAATTGGGGGAACTATAGTTGGCTCAAATATGCATCCACCAGAAAGCACAGAGGAAGAAAAAATTGGATACAACTCTATACAAAGTGACTGAACTTTTAAACTTTAAGCACAAAAGAACATGCAGAACAGTTTCAGATTTCTTCAACTTAAGTTTGGGTAAGAATTGGTTTCAATTCAAGCTTTTAAGAAGCTAGTTTAAAAGTTGTACTTTGAGGTTGAGTATTCACCAGATTAATAATGCTTGATTTGCAGGTTAACCAAGATTTTCTTGGTCAATGGATCCACAGATTCATGGATACTTTGAATTAATCCAGGTACTGTGCTCAACACACATTTTGAACCTCATATACTCTTAAAGGGTTAACAACAGCAAAAATATAAGAACATGCACATCAATCAATTTCATCTACCAAGGATAATTAACCATCCCTGTCTTCACAGGGATTGATAAACCAATAACTCTTTTTCAAAATCAAACTTCTTCACAACATTTTATTGGGGATAATCCAACCTCGTGCTAACCTTAAAAATTTGACTAACAAGTTGATATTCTAACACCTATCATCCACTTTAAAACCCTCTTTTATATATCATTGAAAGTCTCATTTGTCGTGAACAGACTTCTTCAATCTCACCTGTATCGCAAATCTTCTTATCACTCCACCATATAATAAGAAAAGGTTCTCCCATCTGCTGCTTAGTATAGTTCTGTTTTTCATATAATTCAAAAAATCTTTTTATTCAAAATGTTGATTAGTGTTTAGCAAAATGATATCACCAATTGTAGACTATATTCTACAAAATGACAATAGCCAATTTGTATGATTGTGGCATTTATCCACAAATGTTCAGAAATTCCCTGTGCCATTTGATCCAGTCAACTCAGAAGAAAAGCAGAAGTTAGTTGTTCAAAGATTAAAAACTTAATTTGCACAATGTCAAAGATAAGCAACTGACAACACATTCATTACATCATAAACGGAAAAAATTCATACAAATTTTGAATATACATCAGCGCCATGAATAAGTGCAGTTCCAATTTATAAATCCTTGCCATCATAGACATGCACTGACTGAACCCAAAATGGTCATCCACAACACACTCCAAATAAAGTATTTGCTTTCCTTCTCAGTGCATATGGCTTAGTGACATGCCTTTGTCTAATCCAGAATAATTGCAGGAAATTCGATATCAAAAAGAACAATTGCAGGAAAATTATCAGAGTTATCCTGATGGGTCAAATTTGTATTGTAGATTATAATCTATAAATGGCCACCAGGACAGACTTCAAAATTTGCCAACTCCAAAGGATATTTGTGTTAAAAAGATATGTCAGAATCAACTATTGAAACTTTTTCCCTTTTTTTGTAGTAATGCAACAAAGACCAATGAATCAGAAACTAATCTCTGGTGCACAGTAAGGAGGGGAGAAATTAAAAGGAAAAAAAAAAAAACACTTACCCTGCATTCAGGTTTTCCCTCCCTTTCTGGAAGTACACCAGAATTCTGATGCCCCTGCTCAACCACACAACCACACAACCACAGTGATTATCAAAACACACTTATCTGGTTCATCAAAATTAACACAATAAAACTCTATGCCAAACCAGATACCTGGCTGGAATATGAAGGATGATTGAACCGACATCTACTTCCATAACCACATTTCCCAGTCCTCAAATAGTATATACAATCAGGCTCACCAGGACGATCAGGAAAACAAACCGCTCCATAGGCACCTCCAGTGTCATCACCATTGTCCTCAATTTTCAACACCCCCAAAGCTTCTGCAATATCCATCAGTAAAACAAATGCCTCAACGATTGTATGCAGTGCCTTTCTGGACTATATGCTAAGAGCAGAAAAGCTTAAAATCTATTTTGGAAAGTTAATAAAATATATAAACTTCCATTATCATCCTGAAGAAGCATTTGACAAGGAAAGGGAAGTACTCTAAATCAACAGCCCCAAAGAAAATTAGAAATTTCCAAATCAAACCTTGTACAGTATATAATCACCAGCACAATTGATCATCGGCAAACGCGATCATCATCCAAAGATCATTACTTCACATATAATAGAAAAAATAAACGATCATGAAATAACTAAAACTACCATATTCAGTATATTAGAGCAAGCTGTCATCGACCCTGTCATCAACCCATTGCACTAAATCAAAAACCCAAAAATAAAAAAAAAAATAAAAAAATACCCAGAAAGACAAACAGATTAATTTGACTGCCCACAAAATCAAATGTCAATTTCTTAATTTCTGCTTTCAAAAAATTTAAAAAGAAGAAGAAGAAGAACCCAGAAAAGCAATAATTTACCATCAACTCTTTCCTTCCCTGCAAATAAATTAGACGATTTGGAGACTCCTCCATTATGCTGAACTTCAATGTTCTTCATCATCTATCAAGAATTAGATTTACCAACGAAATTGAAACAACTTGATCAAAAATCTGCTGACAAAGAAACTGAAAATGGACAAGCCTCTGCTCAGTGCTTTGGTCTTTTTCAACTAAAAACAAATCAAGATAATTATTTTCTTATTTAACTCAACAATCCCTATGCAAAACTTGACTATTTTTTTGGTCTTTTTATTCTTCCCTTCCTTCCTCTCTGAGTCACTATCTCGATTGTTGAGTGAGATTTTTTAGAGAATCAAAACTCCAAAAGATTTTAAATTTAATTTTGAGATTCTGAGACTATCTAGTCCCCACTAGTGTACGAAGAATAATGATAAACTAAAAATGCTTTCGACGAAAAGACATAAAAGTACATGAGCAAATAATTATTCTGCCGTTCAAAACAAGAGTATTTGTGTCATTTCGTCCTTGTTTTGATTTAATTAAAATAGATTGAGAAAGAATCAGGCGCGAAAATCAGAAATTCTTTTTTTTTTTAATTTATTAGAAAATGTGACAAATTGTCGTAACTGGACCAGGTGGCTAATTTGATGTCGTGCAAGAAAAATGGATGCATCAGACCCGTTGATCTGAAGGTGATTTGTGGGGTCCAGTGAATTGGAGAACCACAACCGTTTGACGGTTTGAGGAACTAAAGAATGGTTTTAGGTGAGGACTGTGGGGCTCAAATTGTCCTTGGAATTTGGAGACACCGATGGCGATTTATTCGCCGGTTCGAAATAAGAATACTTTCCGACATTACCTTGTCCTCCGGTGACGGCGGAAAGGGGCCGAGCAAATGGGAAGTGATTACAAAGTTACAAGATAGCCCTCTGAGAAAAACAAAAAAATAAAAAAAAAGGATAGATCTGAAATGATAATTAAAGGAGAGATCGTGTTTAATCTATTCTGTATATACCATATATACTTAGAAAGACTTAGAAAGAAGGAGGGGTTAGTATAATTTTTTTTGCGTCAATTTTCGGTATTCGTAAACTACCCTTGATAATTATCTACTTAAAACTTTTAATATATTCTTCTTCTAACTAATATGTATTTCTTATTATTTATTTTTCATCCTATTTAGTAAACCTTAATTTTTATTAGTAGCTATCAATTATGGTTATGAATCACTACTAAAAAATTATTTTCTTATATATTTTATTTTAGTAAATTTTCTAAATATTTTCTATTACAACATAAAACTAATTCTCTTGAAAATGAATTCAAATATATACTATATATATATATATATATTATATACTAGCTATCGAGACACACTAAATGTGTTTGCTCCTCGTCAAAAAATATATTAGTTGCTCAAATCAAATAAATAGTACAGGTGAATAGAATTGTCGAGGCACGCTCCATGCCTGTGCTTCTTGGTTAAAACCTTGCGGGGAGATGAAGAAAAGCACAGCTGACCTGAATTAGGTGCTTTCCGTGTGCAAACTCTACAAAACACTGGACTAACACTGATCACCTCAAAAAGTTATTATCCGTGGCCCTTATTGCCTGATAGAAACAGTAGTATGAACTAATTGCAAGAGCTTATGAGAGAGAACCTGCATTTTTAAGTGAATAAGTACAGAAAAGAAGGTAAATATTGAACCATTATGTCATAGAGAAAAGGGAGCAAGAGAAAACATGACTATGCTCTCACAGGGGTGGTCCAGCGGTAAACAGGCTCTTAAGAACTCTTGGGGTCTTGGGTTCGAATCTTACCCTGGACTTAAACCCCTGTGACTCGTCCGAGGTTGCTGCGTGGGGCCGTGGCGCATTCCTCCGATTTGGTGTTGCCGGCTCGGATCCTAAGGATTTGAGTCGAAACATGCTCCGGGTTAAAAAAAAAAAAAGAAAACATAACTCCAAATTCTTCTTTAACGAATGGTTACAATAGTAAATTAATTGATGAATTCCAAGTGCATGAACCACTTGGAATGCCCATGCACCATGAAACTCCTTTCAATTGACAAATAAGATGAAAACAACTCAAATTGGGAGCAAATTGATTCTTGGCATAAACGTTGTTCAATTAGAATATAGTACTGATTGTATTTAGAGCAGATTTACTTAGAAAAGTGGGACTAGGGATGGCAACGGGGCGAGGTTGGGGGGTCCCGTTGCCTATTAATTTCCCCCGACCCCCGCCCCGTCCCCCGCCTCCCACTCCCCCCGCCCTGCCCCGCTTCGCCCCGCTTCCCCTGCGGGGTTAATAAAATTGTTCTCGCGGGGTTAATAAAATTTTATTATAGTTAAAATTTAATAAATTATCAAATACTAAAATATCAACACATCATTAAGTTATTATTCATTGTAATTTTACAATTGAACCTCATAAAAACAATCAAACAAAAGTTATTTGAATACAATCCAACATGATGAAATAAATACAACTAAAATAGTCAAGTTTTTACTTTTGGTACAAATACAATCACTAATTCATTATTGTGTTTGTACTTTTTTTTGAGAAAAAAGTGTTATTCCATTAAGTGTAATTTAGAAATTTAGTATAAATGTATTAGTAAATTTAATATAACTAATTAATAAATTCTATTAGTAGACATGTCTAATTATTCATATAATTGATAATATCAATTATATTACATACATTAATATACATTATATAATACATCTAACTAATAATATCATTATCATAAGTTTATAACTAATTAAATTACATATTATATATATATTTATTTATATATATATACTCTTTTTTTTTGCGGGTGGCGGGGCGGGGGATATACTCCCCGCCCCCCGCCCCGTTTCTAAACGGGGGAAAAAATTCCCCCCCACCTCCCGCCCCGAGAGCCCCCCGCGGGGCAGTAGGACCAACCACTTTGACGATACTTACTACCATTGAAGTTGTGTTGTGTTTGGCGAAGAGTACAATATTTTGTTGCAATTTTTTGGACATAAAGAATGCAATAAGTCTACCGATGTTGAAATACCTTGACTTAATAACGCCTGCAAGGCCTTGAAGACCTTTGAAAATGAGAAAAAATTGAGATAAAAAATACAATAGATATGTCTGTGGCGACCCCACTTCCCCCTAAGGCGAACCAGAGGGTTGGCGGGCCGTCTGCCTAGCTCTCGCCAGGACTCACGCAAGCAAACTAGTCAAATTCTTCCGAAGTATAACCTAGACTATTACAACATCGTTTCTCTCCAAATAAACCAATTACTAAAACCACATTAATTTCAGAGATAACAGTATTATAGGATAGCTAATCGTCGATTCTTAAACCTTACGCATTACAAACCACTGAATAAAATCCGACAATCCCAAATAACAAATTCATATAAGCCACGTAACAAGTCTAGGTTTTACACTTTTCCAACTTCAAGTGGCAATCCAAGACAAAAAGTCGCCTAAACTTAACATATTCCCAATCCGATCTATGACGTAAATATAATTATACATTACAAACCGCAAAGCGAAGTTATAAGATTCAATTACATTCATAAGAAAATACAACTAGGTTTCAGATCGCCCCATTTGCCAGGACCTGTCAGGAAAAATAAATGACGTGGGGTGAGCTACACAGCCCAGTGAAGTTCCAAGACACTCTAAGAGTTCAAACAAATCAAGAAAGTCGGGCATATCATATGCATGGTTCAACGTTACACAATGGCATGTTATCATGAGGTGATAATCATTATACGGTAATTTGAGACATTTATCATGGTATGAGACATTTAGCATGTATAGTTCATGATTTCATGTTAGCATTTTAGCATGAAACAATTATCATGATACAAGGTAAACATATACTGTAGGATACGGTGTTCCAGTGGAACTTCATCGGTCATCTGCACCTTATGACTTCCGGATCCCCTCGGTTTGACTGGCCATCACCTTATCCCTCCAGTGGTAGTACTCGAGTATACCGAAACGGTTGTCCAGGGTTCCAACCTACCCGACCGAGCCCAGTCCTGGCTCGAGTAGGTCAGTAATCGAGGCAGGGCCCAAGTTCAGTTTAGAGCTTACAGCATGCACAGGTAACCAAGTAATTCGACAAAAGGTAAAATTCATCATTTGAGTAGGTCGAGTGAGGTAAAGTACACACTCGCCTATCAATGATGGACAACTTCATATAACATGTGATTCATGATAATCAAGTAATCAAGTGGATACTTAGCACGTAAGCACGTAAGTAATACAAGTTGATTTCATGGAAGCATGTAATTCACGGATATCGAATAGTCATGTGGGTTGGTAAACGGTTCACGGTTAACGGTTGAGTAGTGACGGTTATTTGACAGGCATTTGCCATATTAATAGGCCATCATTGGCCGTTATCTTATTTTTATCACGCGAGAGTCGAGGAGATTCACAACACGTAAACTGGTCGAGGGATTCACCCAACGACGTCACAACACATAAACTGGTCGAGGGGTTCACCCAACGACGTCACAACACGTAAGATATTCACGAAAACATTTCACACAAGTCACCACTCGAAAGGCTAGTGTGATAAAGTACACACTGCTCACTTCGATGGATCAAAAATCGTTTTCCAAATTATCACACATCGAGTCAAGAAAGCACTTTAACCAAATAAGCATAGAACAAGCAGGGATACTCATTTTACAAAACCAAGTAGGCTAAGCAAGTAATCTAGCAAATTAAACATGTATCGAGTTCATATAGTCATTTGATATGGTTAATCATTTAACCAATTCATGTCGGTATGCAATGCAAGTGTTCATTATTTATATAGACATGAGTATGGTAAAAACTTAACACTTAATAATCATGAAATGAGCATGTCCTAGACTTATTCAATTACGTATTCCTATATGGAACACTCACCTAGCAACAAGAGCAATAGGTTCAATTTGAAGTTCAAGCGTCCTCTGTCGGATCCTCTTGAAGGTCCTCGTGTGTGCCTGAACAAATAGTAATAGTCTATCATTTATAATCCCTACTACTGATGAAGATCGTATCATAGTACAATTTTAGGAAAAATCTCGTGAAACAAGCCTTAATTATCCTAAATCGAGACTCTCAAGCGGGGTTTTAAGGTACAAGAGAAATTAAGTCTACATCATGAAAATCAAGGATAAAACATTTGAATAATATCGACAGAATAAGGAGTACTTGAAAAACTCCCTTCCGTGGAATCCGGAAAATTTTCAGTTTCGATACGATACTTTGAAAAATCGTATCTCACATTCTACATGTCAAAATTAGAAAGATTGGTACCAATGGAAACCTCTTCCAAAGTACTAAAAGTTCATAGAATACACTTTTCTAAGATTCCACATGGAAAGCATTCAAAAATAAGCTCAAAGTTACTAAAATTTTCTTGTTAAACAAGGGTTTTCAAACTCAAGTCATAAACTTTGGTAATTTATTTGAGTCATGAAACGGTATCGGAATAACACCATAATTAGCAGTATAATACTACCATATAATGGCTATTCCTCTGTCAAATTTCATAGAAAAATATGCACGGGAAGTCACTTAACAAAATCACTCAAGTTTCCAAAATTTTAAGGCAAGGCTGCTTTGTGTATGAAAATTTCCTTTTCTAAACTTTTGACCAAGAGAAAATCCTCTCAACATGGTTCATTTGTATAGGCAAAATCTAAAGAACATTCATGGTACCTTTGGTGGGTGTTTAACACCAAGAAATTTAATTAGCAAGTCTATACCAAGCCTTGCATCAAATCTGTCCAAAAGTTAGGATTTCCAAGAGTATGGCAGGTTCAGTATTTTGATCACCACTCACTCAATTCAACTCAGAATTGAGCATGGTTGGTGGCGTTGGAAAATAAATTTGTAGGGCTATAATTTCACAGAAGAAATCATTTTCAAATTCCATTCACAAATAACTCGTTTTTGAGCATCAAGATACAAGTCCTGTCCTGTCTCCTAGAGAGAAACGAAACAGGACAGTGATTTTCAATTGAATGGTGTGGCTTACTCAAGTGGAACCAGAACATACATTTGGTACCAATGGAAAGCTAGGAATGTCTAGTTTCAAATGCCACTGACGGCACTCAATTTCGACATCGGAGTACAGAGTTATGGCCAAAACAAGCTGGCTGTCTAGTAGTGACGGGAATCATTTCCCAGTTTTGGCAGATTTTCTAAATCTCAACACACAATCACTCGAATTACGTAAAATTTCGAGGAAACTTTAAACACAGCCTATATTTCACATTTGCATCAGAAACAAGTCAATTGGCCTTCAAGAAATTACACTAAATTGCACGAAAATAGCAGGGCAGAAACAGCATCTTCACATGCAACTCCTCATTTGACTTCCTTTTCAATTTTTCCACTTAACTCTACTAAATTAGCACTTAATCAACACAATCAGCATCCAATCCTAGCTAATCAGATCATCCAAGTCATTGTGGGATTTCATAGAGCCCACTCACCAATTTTTCAACCAAAATTTGTCGACTTTCCAAGTGTATTTCGGCCGGCTATTTAAACAATTTCACCAAGAATTTAGCACTTGTAAAAAAAATTACTCAAATGGCCAGGAGCTTCGTCGGCAACATGCACGGCTAGATGGACTGATTAACTATCAGTTTTAGTTCCAGAATCGGGTTTTAATCCATAGCCAAGTTCGATTATCAACAAAATCATCCATCAACCATAAATTCATTCAATTTTTCCCCCGGTTAACTTGCATGCAAACGGATTCTGCTCTTCTCATTTTTTTCTTGCTTAATCAAAGCTGATAATCATCATGCAAAGCGTAATTACCTAGTTTATGATTAGCTAAACGCATATCTAATCTCGGATTATCACAGATTGGCCGATTACAAGCTGAATTTTCCAGCTCAAGCTCTTGGCAGCTTCAATTTTCATTCATGATCACATTTCTGGTGTCCCAATTCATCATCCAAGTGCTTAAACATCACATGCAAGCCCTTAAACAATTTCGTCTACCTCTAATGAGCTAATCTAAAACCAGAATCTACCTCAGCTGGAAGCTTAGTTCGCGCGTCAAGCTGCTGCGATTTGTTTTTCCCCCTCGGCTCGCTGATGGGCTTGGGATTTGGTTGATTTGCTTGGCTGTTGCAGGCGGTGGAGTTGATGAAGAAAGTGATGGTTCTCGGTCCCCTTCACCAGCTCGCAGGTGAGACGAAGAAAACAACAAGCCTCTCTCTCTTTCCTTCAAGCCTACGGACAGAGACAGAAATGGAAGGCTCGGTTCTCTCTTTCTTTTCGCTCTTGGTTCGTGGCCGAGGAGAAAATGGTAGTGGGGTGTTGTGATGGAGGGGAGCTAGTGTAATGAAATGAATATTGTGGAGATGAGCCGGTAGTTTATAAGATGTAGTGCTGCAGTGGAGAAATGGATCCAGCGAGGATGAAGTGTTTAGATTGAAGCTTGCCCGAGGAGTTTCGATAGCTCTTGTTCCTTTTATTGTTCCTCTCCATCGTTAATATCAAGGCAGCCCGCAATGCTTCTTTAGTCGGTAGATTGATAGGTCCTAAGCTTCCCACTCAATCTATAGCCTATTGGTCGTATAATAGATTGGTTAATATGAAGGATTAGTTTAGCCTTTCGGCATTAACACATCCGAGTTACCAATCTGAAATTTTCTCCTTAAATCCCTTATTAGCTCCTAATCTTATTTCTATCTCCTTAACCTCACAATTCTTACACATTCGAATTTTTAGGAAATTGATTAAACGAGTAACGAAGCACTAAAATATGTTTAGTTAATCTATGAATTCGTATGTAATAATTTCCAATGGCGGAAATGGAGATAATACGGGCATGGTTAATTTTGAAATGGAGGAGGGCTGATTTAGTCTTTTAGCATCTTATTCGACCTTCCACTTAAGTCCTCATTCATAAGCTAATTCCAAAATTTTACTTCAAATATAATTTGAATGCCCAATAATATACTAATTTCGCAGAGGTTTGATTATCGAAGTTTTAACGTCCTAAGTATACTAAGTATACTTGTATCGATTTTGTCTAAAATTTATTAACTGCATTTTAATACTAAGGTTCCTATTAACCCTTAACATTATTAACAATTAAACTTAGCTATCGGAATTTAAAGAATTTATTTTAAGGCAATAATATTAATCTAACTCTAGGAATATTAATTTAGTATAACAAAACCAATTAATTGAATATTTGGCACAATTATATTATTTTTCACATAAATTATTATTATTTTTTGTTTTAATAACTCAAGAAAATAAAATAAATTCAAAATATATGTAATTTCTCGAATCGATTATTTACTCCAGTCGCGTATTTACTATTTTCACCTAACGAGCCTTCAGAAATTAAATTTCGAAACGAATCGCTTTAAAAATATAACTAAGCTATGGAGACATTTAATTAGGCCTAAAAAGGTTAGAAAATAATAATCGGAGAAATCGGGTGAGTAAATACTTATTTGAGCCAATAAAATAAATAAAATAAGCAAAATTTTCGAGTCCTCACAATGCCAGTGTTGAAATACCTTGACTTAATAATGCTTGCAATGTCTTGAAACCCATTGGAAGTGAGAAAAAAAAATTGAGGTAATTAAAAATGCAATGGATATGCCGGTGTTGAAATATCTTGGCTTAGTATAGAAGAACAGCTAATAACTGCCATTGAAGTTGTATGTTGTGAAGAACTTCCACGTTACGGATAAAATATTAAGAAGTTGGGAAAAAAATTGATTGTGGGTATAGAAGAATCTGGCAGAAAAAAGACTACTAAGCATAGTTATTAAACCCGGCCCGGCCCGGCGGTTCGACCGGTCAACCCGGTGAACCGGCCATTGAGCCGGGCCGGTTAGCTAATTGGATCGTTTTGACAACTAAACCGTTGACTTTTCAACGGACCGGCGGTTCAACCGGTCAAACCCGGAGAACCGTCCGGTTTTATAGGAAACCGGGTTTGCATGTTAAAAATGTTTGGAAGAAAGATGCTGGAGTGAAGCTTCGAACCAACGACCTCTTGTATTGAAGGAAATGCAACAACCGCTGCACCAACAGCTCATTTGTTTAACATTTAGTCTTTTTTTATATTATATATTAGACTTATTCTTATTTTAATTTTCCAAAACATTATTTATTTGGAATCTTTTAATAAATTTTATTACTCCCGAGACTCTATAAATTATGAAATTAATTTAAAAAATAACATATCACATAATTCATTCTAAAGGCAAATATCGTTCCTAATAATTCTTTGCATTTAAAATTCATAAATAAACTAGATAATTATACTTAGATAAAATTTTATTCTTGAAATTTGATGGATTATTAATTGCATTTAGGTTTTGTTAATTCTTATAAGAATTAATGATTCTATAATAAATTAGACTAATTGAGCATTTACTATGACATAATTTATTATAGTTTTAACCATATAAAAAATTATGAAACATAATATTTAAATATATTTCGTGACCCACCGGTTGAACCACTCACCCACAGGTTGAACCAGTAACCCGTTCACCCACCTCTTTCGCCGGGTTCCCCTCCGGGCCGGGTTTAATAACTATGCTACTAAGATATAGTTTGGGAAGTCAAAACAATCGCGGAATATATCGGATCGCAGCGATGGAAATAGTAAAAGGAAGAAGTAATAGTTTAGTGGGTTGGTAAAAAAAAAATTGTGGGTATTGGATTGAAATAGTTTTGGCTGTGTGTATGAGTAGGAGTTGAATACATTTACAAGAGAATATATAATAATAATGGGTATATTCGAAAATATATGAAGTGACAAAAAAAATTTACAACAAACTACGTGCAGATGTTTTCTTATTGTCTATATATATATATAATGGGAGAGCATTAAGTTTGAGTATTTTGCCAAAATAACACTCTTTGTAAAAAAAATATTCCCAATTTGATTCACTTTCAAATTTTATTCTCATAATGATGTTATTATTGCCACCTAATTATCCTAATTGCAATGTAGGATAACAAGAAAAAAGTTTTAATCTACTCTATAGTTTCTAACATGAACTAAAAATTTAATTTTTTTTTATTGTACAGGCACAAGAAGATAGTACAACTTTGATAATTTCCTTATAATTATTGAAAATAAATTCTACCATTATTGACCATGCAATTATTGGTCTCTTTTTTTTTTTTTTGGAAATGAATCAAACTTATTGCATATATTTTTTTAAAAAAAAAATACAAAAATTGCAATAAAAATTACAAGGAAAATTGTAAGCAATAACAAGAAAAAGACGAAAATTTCAAGTCTATGATATTTGTTTATGTTATCCTTCCTACTTCTTGAAAAGAACTTTTTACAAAAAGTAATCAAGCTGAAATTTTCTTCTTTAGTTCCAATTGAATATTTTCCAGCATTGTTCATGATGTTTTACCTTTATAATTTTTTTCCCTGCAACTCTTAGTTAATGATTTGCACAATTTTCCAGCTAGTCAGGAACCATAATTTCAAAATATGAAAGAAAATCTAGATGGAATTAGTTAACGGGGTTCTAAAAACAAGTTTCAAATAAGTTGGCAATCATTCAAATAGGTGACATACAAAAAAAAATAACAAAAAATAATACTTTATGAGAACCAAGAAGACAAATAAGTATACGTCTCTTCTTTATCTCTAAGTAAAGCAGGATGACATGATAAAACACTCAATCATGGTATAACTATAACAAATTTCCAAGACAAAATTTTTTTTTTCCAAGACAGATAGGTGATCCAATTGCAAATAGAGTTGAAATATTTGAACTAGTACTCTGCACTTCAAGCTTCACCAATCAAAAGTAACCACTTCTCGGTTTTTTTTTTTTTACCATTTATGGATAAGAAAATCCAAGAAAAAATAATTGATTGTTTACCTAACTTGCAAGGCCGTTATAGACACATTCAAAAAAATTCAGGGTCCAACTTACATGAAAACTACGCAAAAGGCATCCAGTTGTATACAACTATATATTCCAGGATTAGCAAACTCAAATTTCAAAATCAAAACTCGTTTGGACAATCCAAAAAAATTATGAGATAAATAGCACATGTTCAAAATTTTAGTAGTCAATATTCTCTCAAAAAATGTGCATCAACCATTACCAACGTATAGTTTCCTTCCAAAATCAGTTCATTTGAGATTTAACCACATGAATAAAGACACTTCAGGCATATTAAAAAAGCTACTAGTTTCCTAGGAAAAGTCAATAACAAGCTTAAATAATGCATTTAAAATATAGGATTTATTACCAATTACTTCCAATAAGTGCAACACAAGAATTAAAAGGGTTATTATCACTTTATCCCCTTAACGTTTGATGTCACTATCAATTTCCCCCTTAATGTTATCTTTTAGTCACTTTACCCCCAAGACTAACGGTCAAACTTAACGGAGTTTGTTAATTAAAGTGAAAAGACATGTTTAACTCTTAAAATTATTATTACTTTACCCCCATAAACTATAGTCTCATTATCAATTTACCCCATAAAGTTATTTTTTAGGCAATTTATCTTACCATTAAACCAACTTAGCAAGTTAAAAAATTTTAGAAGAAAATACCCTCCTCTTTGCATAATAAAAAATTTAGAGTGGCTCTTTTCCTTTTTAGTATCAAGAAAAAAAGTCAAAATATTAATTTCTTTTTTCTTGGCAATCTTATTAATATCAAAAGAGAATAGAAAGATGGAGAGGGGGAGGGGGAGAGGGAGAGAGCTCAATTCTTTTTTTAAAAAAATACAAATAAGAAAGAATTAAATACTTTTATTATTTTAAAATTATTTCACTTTTCTATTTACTACCAAATTCCAATTCTAATCCCGACAATCTTAATGTAATATAATAATGTTAGACTTTTCTTTATTTTCTTTCTTTGCAAAATCTAATTTTCTTTCTTCTTTTTTTCTATCTCTTTTTCTTTTCCTAGTATTAATAAGTATGAAAAAAGAAATTTGAGAAAACTCTTTTATTTTTATATTTTTCGATCTCTTAAAGTGAAAAAAAGGGAAGAATAACCATTCCAAATTTTTTATTTTTAATTATATATAAAAAGGGTAAATATATTTAAAATTTTTTGACCATACTAGTTAGATTAACGATGTTTTGACAAAAAAAAAAGTAAGATTAACGATGAAGTAAAATGCCTAGAAAATAATGTTAGGAACTAAAGTGATTGTATCACTATAATCTAAACAAATACAGTGATAATAACAATGGAGTAATGCTATAAAATAAAAGGGTATTTTTATCCAAAATTTTTTGACATGTTGAGTTGAATTACTTATGGGGGTAAAGTGATTAAAAGATAACGTTAGGGGGTAAACTGATAATAGTGATATAGTTTAAGGGCGTAAAGTGATAATAACCCAAATTAAAATATAGGATTTACTAGAATACAAAGTACTTCTACTAATTTGATAATGTGATGAAAACATCTCCCCAGCTAGCTACTAATCTTTAGGTCTCAACAATATGCCACAATTTGTTTGAATGTTCTCTACTAATACAGTTACTCAAAAGTAACACAAGCCACCAGTTGATGTTGAATAAATGTGCAAAAATATTTCAAGTATACGAGATTATTTGATCATGTGATAGAGAGGTGCCAGAAATGAACATCTACATATATGTGGTGAAAATCAAACATATTAGGCATGAATCTATGTTGTTATGTAGCTTTTCTCCTAGACATTCTATCAAACACATGGTGTGAGAAATCATTTGTTAAACAATTAGTATTCAAAATTTGTTGAAGGCCATAGGAATGTTTCATAAACTTCACAAAAGAAAAGACAACAGAATAATCTTTGTTTACCTTGATATTATCAATTCCAGAAGAATATTTTCATCCACCGAAAAATATTAAGGATGATACTGAAGTTTTAGACATTGTTAATATAACTATTGACTTCTCAAAATTATGTTTTGTGACGCCCTCACCTCTCGCTAGGGCGAACCTTAGGGTATCAGCGGAATGCCTGCCCAACTCTCGTCAGGATTCACGCATTCATTCAAGCTTAATATAGAGTCACAAACAACCATCGACTTAAATAAAAGTACTTCGAATATACAAGCCATAACTTCTAGGGTTAACAATTACGATTACAATCCACCAACCAAGAGTAACAAAATTACACTTTAAGAGTCACCAAATTCATACAAAATTAACTAGCTTCCACCAAATTTCTAGTATAGATCCTCCAATCCACCTCCAAGCCTGTTAAGGAAAAACAAACTTAAAGAGATGAGCGAACGCTCAGTAAGGCCAAGACAATAAACAGGCAAGCAAGAAACACCTGATAAGAGTTTATTTTACGTATTTTTAAGTGCATTTTATTAGTTAATTTTGAGTTGATTATTTAGTTTTATAAATAAAATAAAGAGGTTTTTGGTAAAATTATATATTTTTGGTAAAAGTGGATAATATTGCATTTCTATTGATTTTAATGGTAAAAACTTCATTTTTATGCAGGAATGATGATTCAATCACCAAAGGATGTCAAATGAGGTAAAAAATAGAGATTTGGTGATGAATTCAAGTGGCAACAAGAAGAATGAAGTGAAAAATGTTCAAGTGAGGAAATGCAATACAAGTCAGTTTTGACACTCTTCAGTATTTTGACCATATCTGGAGCTACAGTTATCGGATTGAGGTGATCTTTATACCATTTTAAAGCTAAGAAAGAGACCTACAATTCGTATGAAGACATCGAAATCCATTTCTGCCATCTTCATGGGCAAAACGTTGGAATACAGAAGCTGCATTCTGTGGTCGGAAGTTAAAACAGAGGTTTGAACAGGTGACAGTATTTCGATCATATCTCAGGCTACAATGCTCCGATTTGGATGATTCTTAAAGCATTGGAAAGCTAACTCAAAGGGCTACAACTTTTGTGTTTTGCACAAAAGCTAGTTTGGCCTTTATCATGGAGAAAATCGCAGTTGAAATAAGGCCAGAGTGAAAACGCGAGTAGAAAAAACGCGAGTTTATACCGCGTTTTGTGTAGGCGCGTTTTATAGCCGAAATTCTGCAATTTGACTCAGTCAATTCTCTTGTATGCATACCACTTTCCAGCTATAAGATGCAAGGGAATTCGGTGCACATGCTTCTGCAATAAAAGAGAAGACCAAATGAGTGTGGACAAAAGGAAACATCATATCTTTGACTTCTTTTTACAAAATCTGAGTGGAGGAAATTATGAAGTGAGAGGAATGGAATTTCTACCACCTTTTATGCAGAAATACAGGGGAGAAGCCTGGATGACCAGATGTAGCTAGTTTTCCTTCTTGCAACAAGTTTTCTCTCTAGTTAAGAGTTCTTAGATAAGCATTTAGAGTTTTCACTTGTAATCATATTGTGCAAGAACATAGCAGGAATTGGAGAGCTTCACCTTCAATTGGCTAAGCTTTCTTTTATCTTTCTTATACTTGTACTTTATGATGTTTTGCAGTAATAAACTTGTGAATTTGATTGTTAAATCATTCATGAGTAGCTAAACTCCTTCATCTAGGGAGTAGATGAAACTTATGGCTAAATAATACTAATTGAATGTGATTTACACTTGTTATATCTTGAGTTAACTTGTCTACTTGTGTAGCTGTGATTTCTTGTTATTGATTGATCACCAATAGCATGTTTATAGTGTTATTATTCAATGAGAATTGGTAATAACAATTGAAACACATGAGTAGTGCTTGAGTTGTATGTTCATGAAAATAGAGATACACTTAGGTGGATTATTGAGCATTTCATGAAATAAAACGGAGTAGTAGTAGTATTTCACCATGAAAATAGGGAAATCTATATTGCTCTAAGCCATTTCATCATGAAAATGAGACTTGGTAATCTTGGAAATAAATCTCTGGTTAAGCAAGAATAATAGCAAGAAGTAAATCCATTCATTTGTGTAGTTTATGCCATAAGTGGAATCTACATCCCTAGAATCTTCATTAAGTGAAATCTCTCTATTTGCATTCAGCATTTGTTAAACTAGATTTGTATATCAGATTTGTAGATTACAGCATTAGACTTTCTCTGCTCAAAAATTAATTGTAAGTCTAAATAATAGAGAGAACAGGGGCTTAGTAATTGTTTAAATTGCTCCTCGTGGGATCGACCCGATACGCATCTTGTACTAAAATTGCGACCTGTATACTTGCAGTCCAACGGGTGTAAAATCGGAATTAAACTTGCACTTAAAGTGAAAACCCGTCAAGTTTTTGGTGCCGTTGCCGGGGAGCGGCAATATTAGGGCCTAGTCATCTCTATTAATTTAGACATTTTCATTGTTTTTATCCAAGTTGTTGAATTAAAACTACAAAAATTTCTCTTATTTTTATTTGTAGTGCATGCACCGATCAAATAGAGAAGTTGGACATTTTGATCCTGAAATTGAAAGAACATTGCGGAGACAAAGGAGGAATACACTGCATCAAGAGGAACAAGAGGTTTGGCAGCCAATAGAAGATATCTTGATAGAATTACCATTTGAAGAAGAAATGGCTGAAAATGACCTAAATAGGCGAGTTCTGCGAGATTTTACTATACCGGGAACACAAGGTTCACAAACGAGCATAGCAAGGCCTGCGGTAAATGCTAACAACTTTGAGATTAAACCATCACTTATCCAAATGGTTCAACAATCTCAATTTGGAGGTAATGCAGTAGAAGATCCTAATACACACTTAGCTACATTCTTGGAAATTTGTGATACAATTAAAATGAATGGAGTTAGTGATGATGCTATAAGGCTAAGATTGTTCCCATTTTCATTAAGAGATAAGGCCAAACTTTGGCTACACTCTCATGCTCCCAATACTTTCACTGGATGGGATGAATTATCAAGAGCATTCTTAAATAAGTATTTTCCACCAGGTAAGACTGCTAAGCTTAGAATGGATATCACTAGTTTTAGCCAATTGGAAGGTGAATCATTATAGATCCACCAAATTCATACAAAATTAACTAGCTTCCACCAAATTTCTAGTATAGATCCTCCAATCCACCTCCAAGCCTGTTAAGGAAAAACAAACTTAAAGAGATGAGCGAACGCTCAGTAAGGCCAAGACAATAAACAGGCAAGCAAGAAACACCAATCAATCAAACAACATGTTTAAAAGCAACTTTAAACATGAGATTTCATTTAAGTGCATAAATAGGAATTTAACACACAAGGAGGATACAGGAGCTTTCAGGAGCTATTTCCACGCCTCGATCAATTTGAGTCATCTGGGGTTGACCCTCCATCAATCCAAGTAGTAACACAACCATAGTACTCCACTTACTTCCTCCATCCAACTAACAACCACTAAGATCCGGAACCAAACATGTATAAAGTGGCGATACTATTCGAGTATGCCTAGCGAGATTTCAAAAAATCAAGCTATAATATTTCCTAAGGTTCACCAAACTCCTCGACCAAGCCCTTGCCGACTTGAGTTACAAGGTAAGCCAATGAGTTGGGGCGTCCCCACAAGCATGATTGGTTGATGAGACAACGCCCCAATCAACTTAAACTCGATCATAGCATTGAGTCAGGATGAGTTGTACCTCCCACCCCAAATAGGGCGTGATACATCTAGCCGCTCAGTGCTCACGAGTTAAAACATGTCAAGTACAAGTGCAAGTCACGTATTTATTTAACAAGTATCATTCAATCACAAGAAAGAGAGGACGACGGCGATAAAGTACACCCTTGCTTCGACAAGTTCACGTATCATATAGCATTTGTACAAATATCAATTCAATCACATTAGCATTGAACATGCACTTGACACTCACCACAAGTCAAGGGCAAAACAAGAGTGAAGCAAGAAGTCAAACAAGCTCTTTGGCGTCTTCGTGACCACTTGAGACATGTACAATCAAAAGTACCCAGGTGTTCGACCAAGGTTAATAAGAAAGACATTTTCTCGCTACTCACTCTCAAGGTCACAAGTTCGAGTCAAATTAAAGAAACTTTTCTCGCTAAATCATTAAAATAATGCTCAAAGAGAACTCGAGGGTCGTTTTTTATTCAAATCGTGGAAAGAAATCTCAATTCTAAAAGAAAGTACCGTTTTCACTTTCGGCACGAAAATCGAGAAAAAGGGGTAGATGGTTTTCATCTTCCAAAACTTCAAATCTCATGTCCAAACTTTAGAATATAAAGAGCGTTAATATTTTCCAAACTAATGGAGTCAAACTCATCCAAAACTCCACTCATTTTCATAGCAAACATCAAGGCTAAGGTTCCCAAGATTCAAGTACAAAACTAGTAAAATTCATCAAGAATTACTCTAGTCAAAATGCTCCCTTTTTAGAGTTCAAACTCATGGAAATCGAGGTTATAAGAATAGGGGTTGAAGTCTATAATTCAAGTATGAAGAGAGGTGCTATTAACCAAGGGAGTTATGTAACCAAGAAGAACCAATAAAAGAAAATTAATCCTTTGGAAACTAAGATTCGAGATGAAGCTTTAAAGTTCAAAGAGACCTTGTATCTAATCAAGAAATTAAATTTAAAACAGTCCAACAATCGCAAAGGAAGGTGGAAAGTTCTTAAAAAGAGTATTTGTTTGAAATCAGAAATTTTCCAGCTTAGAGCGACACTACTTGAAAAAATCGTATCTCAATTTTCGTAAGTCCAAAAATTGAAAACTTTATACCATTGGAAACTAGACTCAATACACTAAAACTCTCTAGAAGTCACTTTTTTCAAAATCCAAGTTGAAGTCATTTAAATTTTAGCTCAAAGTCACTGTTCTAGACAGGACAGAGCAAAACAGGCTTGCAAATTCAGTAAAGTTTGGAAATTTGGAAAAATTCGTAGAAATGGAATCAGCCTTTGAAATTTATATCACAGTTAGAATTCCAAATCTAGTTTCAAATACAACAAACGGAACTCAATTTGGACCTTCCTACACCAAGATACAACAGTTCTAAGAAAACTGAATTTTGGAACCTGTTTACGAAATTTCCAGTTCTGACATAATGGACAGAGGTTCAAAATCTGATTATAACTAGAGCTACACAACTCAGAATTTAGTGTGGTTTGTGGAGTTGAAAACTAGATTCAAAATGCTGAAAATCACTAGAAGGAACTGTCCTAAAATTCATTTTCCAAGATGGGCAAAATTGAGCTACAAACTGCAGGTATGACTGTTTCTCGGATGAAAGCAGTGAGGAATTTCAGTCATCTTTTCCGGATCACTACGGCTCATAGGAAATGAATTAGGAGGTGCATTCTATACCGACAGAAAGCTCTCGGAGTCTAGTTTTGGATGCCATAAATGACACTCGATTTCAACTTCCAGACAAAAAGTTATGACCAAAAACGTGAACACTAGTTGAGGTCTCCTAATCAGAAAATTTCCAGAATTCATCCTCACTTTATCCCTACTTTAACACAACCAATTGGAAAGCTTTTTGGAAGATATTCAACACACATAACCACCATCATATATCAATCATTATTGCACCAAAATAACATCAAAAATTTGAAATTAACAAGAGAGGAACAACCAGCAAATTTCGGCCAGCAAGCATCTCTCATTCCTCTAGCTTTCTTTTTTCAACTTTCCAACTAGAACTAAACCATATCTTCTCAAAATAAGTATCAAACAAGCAATTAAACATACAAAACCCTCAAGGCCTCTACCTATAAAGCCACCTCAAGTCCACTACCTAATGTCAAGGTTCTTGTGAACCCATCAACAACCCAACAACTAAACTAACTAAACTAACTTACTACTAAGATTTGAGAGGAAAAGTTGAGGGTTTCTTGGATGATTACCTTGCTGCCAAGATGAAGACTAAACAATAGGGTTTGAGCTTTTAAATCACCAAAGTTTCTTCCTTGTTCAAGTCACCTTCCAAGCTTGTATGAAGAACCAAGACAAGAAGCAAATTTGGAGTGTCTTTGTGGAGCAAGAATGGAAGACAAGGAGCTGAAATTTTTGAGGGGAAATGAGGGAGGGGAGAATCAGCCAAAGCAAGAGGAAGAAGAAAGGTTTTGGGTGGTAGTTGGGTGATGTGATGGTGTGTAAGAAGGATTGACATAAAGGTGTTCTTGGCACTCAAACGTCAACATCCGATTAGTGAGCAATTAGTGCTCATAATTGAGTTTAACTTAACTTACTCACCTCTAATCTCTCAATTAACTTTTCTTAATCTACTATTGATCATTCTTAATTCTCCAAGATTATTGCACTCTCGGACCGAATTTACCTCAAAAAACGTGCATTCACTAATTCTTGCTAAATGAGCTGCTAAAAAAATTAAATTCGCTAACGGAGCGTTTTGAAAATATAAATAAGATATTGTTCCATGCAAATGGATTTAAAATGAATGAAATAAAATATTCGGAGTAAACGGGTGAATGAATAATTAAATAAGTCAGCAAAATGAAATAAGAGTAAGAAAAATTAAAAATTCGGGTCCTCACATGTTTGAGAAGAGAAAAATGACGAAAGGAAAAAAAGTGTGGGAAGCTTTAGATAGAGAATCATGGAAGATATTGGATGGGAAAGAGAAATGGAGCGTGCCTCAATCTCCATCCTAACACATATGCAGTCTATGTGGCAAAAAAAGGATCATAAAGGTAATAAATTTTAAAATTAGATTACTTTGGGTATATGTTTTTTAAAGAGAGTTATTTTGGCAATAAACTCTGTTAAGTTTGGTATAAACTTTTTTTTCTGTCAATTTTTATATTTTCAACTTTATCCTCATGATCACTTAATTATACCTTTGATATCTGTAATTGCAACTAATTTTTATCCATAAATACCCCCAAACATTTGTAACTACCAAGTTCACTAAAATTTTATTTAAAAAACTTTTAAAAGATCAAAGTTTATTTCTTTATTTATGAAAATTTTATATTGATTTCTTCCATATAAAAAGTGATTTTTCTTAAACTTTTTTGTCACTTTTTGAATTTTCAACTTTATCTTTACAATCACTAAATTATGCATTTACCATCTAATTATATGTTGCCCATATTGTCGATATATGTAGCCACAACTAATTTTCATCAATAGCCACCCATAAACATTGTAACCACCAAGTTAATTAAAATTCTATTCATAAAACTTTTTTTCTTTTTTCTTTTTTGGCTAACCCCGTACACGGGGACAGACACCACCCCTAATTTTATTGATTTCAACAAACAAAGTTACCATAGAGATCTAGACGAATTTTGTCTTTCTAATAGAAGGCATTCCTATTCTATCCAATCGAATTTCCCCTCGAGCCAACTTTGGAAACATGTGTAAATGCTCATAAAATCGGACATGATGCTAGGAATGAGAGATGCCCACATTGGACAATATGTCAAAAATTTTATTAGCCTCCCTGAAATAACGAGAGAATCGAGAAGAGTCCCCCACTAATTGCCATATCTGCCATATCTCTCCGCGAATATGCCAAGGACATTGCAAGCGCCACTAAAGGATCCTAACTAAAACCGATGAGTCTAATTGCACACAAACATGTTCAAAACCCTTGCAGAAGCACATCTAAAGCCCAGTCAAAAGAGCTAAGGATTCTATGCATAAACTAGATATTTCCCCATAGAATGCCGAAAAAGCCATTAAAGGGTGCCCGGATGAATCACGCAGAATCCCCCCGCCACCACTCACTCCTGGATTACCCTTGGAACACCCATCAGTATTAAGTGTCAACACCCCAACATCCTCCGCCTTCCAACGAACACATTTGAAGCCAAAAACACTTGCTGACTGGGCAGACCAATCATACAACTGGTGAAAGGTTTGCACCCCCACTAGCTTGCTTAAACTGTAATTTAACAACTGCTTTGACCTCCAGAAAAATAGCTTGACAAATAGCTTCAAACCACATCTTAACTCCTTCAAATACCGCTTTATTTCTAGCCTTCCAAATATGCTAACATATAAAACTCAGAAGAATAGTAAAAATAAAGTGCATTTTGTCTAATTTTTGTGAGGACAACCGCCAAGCTACTTGCGAGCTCGCAAAGAAGAAGCTGAAAGAGCTAAACCACACCTACACTTAAAAAAACTCTAGACCTCCTTTGCAATTTGGCCCAAAGCAACACACATGTTCAATAGATTCACAAGACGCAAATAAGCAGCAAAAACATTTCGATGGTAAGTGAAAACCAAGCTTACATAGAGAGTCGCCCAAAGGCAGCCTTACTATCAACAAACGTAATATAAAAAAAAAGACACTTTCAATGGAATTTGAGAATGCCAAATTTGTGACAAAAAAATAGACGTGTTGTGAGCCTACCGCACCTCTTGAAAAGGTAATGATAATGAGAATTGTCCAGATGTTGTTGGCATCCAAACAACCTCATCATCACCCCCCTCTTCAGGGACCCGTCGTTGAAGGACAAAAGAAATGATATTAGTAGGTAATACTTGGGACAACAAATTTAAATCCCAATTTCCATTCGTGATGAAATCAAAAAAGGGAAGATTCGGAATAGCCAGTGTTCTGAGAAATAAAGCTCCACTACCCATCCAGTTGTCATACAAAAAATGACAGGATCCCTCATGGACCAACCATAACATAGAAAGTTCAACTTGCTAGCTAACATTGAGCATTCTTATCCAAACTGTCGAAGCATACAGACTACACTTTGCTTGGTAAGGATGAATTCCCCTACAATTTTTTGCGTGCATAAAAGATGCCCATAGAGATGAACCTGTCCAAAAATTCCACCATAACTTACAGGAGAAAGTAGCATATACATCTCTAGGCCTCGGAAGCCCACTCTTCCCTCCTCAATCGGATAACACAATTGAGGGCACTGTATCCAATGAAACTTCGGTCCTTCATTCATTGACCCCCACAAAAATTTTGAGCAAACCTTTTCAATGACTTTGAATGCCGAGTTAGGCATCATAGTAGCAGACAACAAGTGAATTGGAATAGACGAAAGAACATGCTTGATTAAAATAATCTTCCCCCCAAAGAAAGAAACTTGGATTTCTAGGATAGAATTCTTCCCAAAATTGACTGGCTCACCTCCCCATAATAAGACAATTTACACCTTCCATAAAATGGGGGAAAACCAAAATAGCGAAGTGGAAAGAACTATCTAGAAAACTTCATGACATAGTCAATCACCCGTTGCCAAGCAGTTAACAAAGACAGGTGTACCAGGTAACCACTCTTTTGGACGTTCACCAGCTGTCCAGATGTTTTTTGATACAAATCCAAGACCTGCATAATATTCTTTAAAGAAGTAGAAGAACCATTAGCAAATATAGGCACGTCATCAGCAAATGTCAAATGAGTAACAGGAGGACAACCATTTGGTACTCTAAATCTTAGGAATCCAGATTGCAACACCAAGTTGTTTAAACCTCTTGATAGAACCTCGGTCCCTATAACAAATAGCACAGGTGATAATGGATCTCCCTAACGAAGACCCTTGCTGGACTTGAAAAAATCATATGAAACTCCATTGACAATGACAGAGAACCACACATTTGATATCAGTCTCCATACCATATCTATGAAACGTTCCCCATTGCTAAACTTCTGCAAGACACTAATAATATGAAACCATGACATCCGATCATACGCTTTAGATATATCTAGTTTTAACACTACATTTCCACCTTTAGACTTCTTTTCGATACCCAATATAATTTCTTGGGCTAGCTGGTAATTTTTTGTTATATTACGACCCTTAACAAAACCAATCTATTGGGGTGAGATAATTTCTGGCAAAACAGATGCTAGTCTATCATCCAAAATTCTGGATATTAACTTATTAAAAAAAATTGCAAAAACTAATAGGCTGAAATTAGAGAAATCCTGAGGATTCGGGACTTTAGGAATAAGCACAATAGAAGTGGAAGTAATAAAATGAGGCAGCTCTGCCTACCCACAGAAAAAACTCAACACCGCATTATAAATATCTTGAGCAATGACATTCCATGCAAATGTAAAAAACATAGCCATAAAACCATTAGGGCCTGCCGCACCGTCTCCATCTATTGCAAACACCACTCGTCGTACTTCCTCCATAGATGGGACTTATTCTAAAAGCCTATTCTCCTCCCCCATAACCATAGGCGGAATTAGATGCAACAACTCGTGTAAGGCCCGAAGACAACCAATGAGACAGTTGATAAGAAAGCACAAGTGCTTGTGAGTAGAAGAGATAAACAAATTAAAGATCATAAACGTAACAATAAGTAAATAAAAAGGAAAGAGTTGCAAACCAATTAACTACCCAACTCCTCTTGAGCTTGTAGATTAATTGAGACAAGCTACTTCAAGTTGATGAATTATAATCACTCTTGTTTACAAAGGAAGGTTCACCTCCTCCTTGCCCCGAACTCCACTCGGTCAAGCCAGGACGTTTTACTATCCCTCAGGACAACCCTCACAGAGCTACACTCATGAAAGATTCACTCACAAATGAAAAGCTTACAAAGAACCTCACACCACTAAGACTACAAATCTAGCTTTGGAGACTATTTTCTGGCTAAAATATCTCTTGAGAGCTTGTAAACAAAGTGTGCAAAAGTTATCTGAAGTATCTGACCAACCACTATTTATATAGGACCAAGAAAGTGCCTCATTAAAGCATCCAACGGATAGAAAGTAGCTGAATAGTCAACTAGCCGTTGGGGACGTCGGACGTCCGACAGATTAATCACCGTCCTATCCCATCGTCCGAAAATCAGCCAAGTTGTCGTTCGGACGTCCGATGGTATTTTATCGTCCGAGCTTCTGTGTCCGAACGTCGTCCAGAGAGTTATCAAATTTTCGTGGAATTTTTAGGACGTCCGATGAGATTGATGTGCGTCCGAAGCATGCGTCCGATCCTTCAGGACGTCCGATGCTTCCATACGAGCGTCCGACAGAGTTTCCTTCTTGATGTTCTTCATCCTTTCGGACGTCCGATCCTGACTATTTGAGCGTCCGACAGCTTCAGCATACTTAGTCCCCTTTCAATTGCACTTGTTCATGGAATCAAACAACTTCAAAACTGAAAGTATATCTTGAAGAAATATTAGTATCATCCATTTGTTTTGTAAACATCAAAAGATAGGGATCAAGATCAACATTCTCCCCCTTTTTGATGATGACAAAAAAATGGATGGAAGGAAGGAAAAAAATTGAGCATATGAGCATAGACTCCCCCTCACTCATTGCAACCAAACTTATAATTTCAGAATAACTCCCCCTAACACATAGCATCCATTTCTCCCCCTTTTTGTCATCATAAGATGAGAGTAATACCCAACAACCATAATCCAACAATAATAACAGAGAATCCAATATTCAAAACAAAACAGAGAAATGATACCAGAATTCAGCAATACCAACATACCAACATATCACAGAGAGATTAGCAAATCATCGTTAGATCAGAATAGTTCTTTTCTCTCCCTTTTTGACACCATACAAATTCAGTAGTATTCAAAAATATCAGCGAAAACACAGATCAAAGTATCGAAAATATCAAAAAAAATATTGTGAACAAGAATCACTGCAATGATTAACAAAATCTCCTATTTGTTAAAGTTAGCATCATGTCTAACTATCCACATGCATTTCATGCCTCTTCTCATATTCTTTCTCACATAACAATCACTTTTCATGTGACCTTTTTGACAACAAAAATTACACATAACCAAAGAGTTATCTACATGAACAGGTTTAATAAATCTTACTTGTCTTCTCCTATGGATAGCAAATTCGTTGGAATTAGAATTCAATCTATTCTTTTGAAAACAAACTTGTTTCTTGTGTTTAAGCAACTCATTTAGACCATTCATTCTTCTTTTCAAATCACCTTGTTCCTTTTTGAACAAATCACAAAGTTTTATTTTTCTATCAAGTTCAAAATGTAAAGCAGTCTCACTCTTTTTGAAGTAATCATTTTCAGCTTTCAACTTTTTATTTTGTTGAAAAAGATTTGCATTATCTCGAAGTAAAAAATCAATTTTCTGTTTTAACCCCTTGTTTATAGCATAGGACTGTTTCAAACTATCATGCAATTTTATAATGAAAGATTCAATATCATCATCAGTTTCTTCATCACTTTCAACTTGAGAGTTATAAGATGTTACCTCATCATCTCCAATGGCCATTAGTGCCATTTGGGCCAACTCTTCTTTTTCTCTTTTTGAATTGCATTCATCCCATGTAATTTTGCAATCTCCTCTTGAACTTCTCTTGTTGAAGATCTTCTTGAAACATTTGATGTGAGGAGTTATATCATTGTCCACTTCCATGTTTTCATTACCCATGAAGGATGGGTTATCCCCCACTTGAGATGCTTTAAAAGCTATGCCTCTCTTATACATTCTTGCATTTTCTTCCTCTTGCACTTTGAATTTCAGCTTTAATTCATAAGAGATTAGGGAATTCACAAGAGATTCAATGGACATAGAATTTAAATCCTTTGCCTCTTCTATAGCATTTATTTTGTTTTCCCATTCTTTTGGCAAGGCATTCAAAATCTTTCTATTTTTCTCACCCAAAGAATATTCTTTTCCAAGCAATTTAAGATCTTGAATAATGTCACAAAATCTAGTACACATCTTATCAACATTTTCAAGAGGATGCATTTTGAAAAATTCATATTGAGAAACAAGCAAAGATTTCTTTTGTTCTTTAATATCTTGGTTACCTTCATGAAATTCACACAATTTATCCCAAATATCTTTAGCTGATTTACAACCTTTAATCCTACTAGATTCATTTACATCTAATGCATTGTACAATATATACATGGCCTTGGCATTCAAAGAAAGGTATCTCTTGTCTTTTTCATTCAATTCTTGTCTAGTCTTTAATCTACTCAAATTAGTGGTAGAGTCAACTATTCTAACTTCATAAGGACCATCTTCTACCACATACCATAATTCAATATAAACGGATTGTAAGAAAATCATCATTCTTTGTTTCCACATGCTAAAATGAGAACCATTAAACATAGGTGGTCTATCAATAGATTGCCCTTCTAAAAAGGAAACTTTTATGGTTGCCATGATCTTTACTCTAAGCGGTTAAGCTTAATCTCTAGGAGACCAAACTCTGATACCAATTGTAAGGCCCGAAGACAACCAATGAGACAGTTGATAAGAAAGCACAAGTGCTTGTGAGTAGAAGAGATAAACAAATTAAAGATCATAAACGTAACAATAAGTAAATAAAAAGGAAAGAGTTGCAAACCAATTAACTACCCAACTCCTCTTGAGCTTGTAGATTAATTGAGACAATCTACTTCAAGTTGATGAATTATAATCACTCTTGTGTACAAAGGAAGGTTCACCTCCTCCTTGCCGGAACTCCATTCGTTCAAGCCAGGACGTTTTACTATCCCTCAGGACAACCCTCACAGAGCTACACTCATGAAAGATTCACTCACAAATGAAAAGCTTACAATGAACCTCACACTACTAAGACTACAAATCTAGTTTTGGAGACTATTTTCTAGCTAAAATATCTCTTGAGATCTTGTAAATAAAGTGTGCAAAAGTTATCTGAAGTATCTGACCAACCACTATTTATATAGGACCAAGAAAGTGCCTCATTAAAGCATCCAACGGATAGAAAGTAGTTGAATAGTCAACTAGCCGTTGGGGACGTCGGACGTCCGACAGATTAATCACCGTCCGATCCCATCGTCCAAAAATCAGCCAAGTTGTCGTTCGGACGTCCGATGGTATTTTATCGTCCGAGCTTCTGTGTCCGAACGTTGTCCAGAGAGTTATCAAATCTTCGTGGAATTTTTAGGATGTCCGATGAGATTGATGTGCGTCCGAAGCATGCTTCCGATCCTTCAGGACGTGCGATGCTTCCTTACGAGCGTCCGACAGAGTTTCCTTCTTGATGTTCTTCATCCTTTCGGACGTCCGATCCTGACTATTTGAGCGTCCGACAGCTTCAGCATACTTAGTCCCCTTTCAATTGCACTTGTTCATGGAATCAAATAACTTCAAAACTGAAAGTATATCTTGAAGAAATATTAGTATCATCCATTTGTTTTGTAAACATCAAAAGATAGGGATCAAGATCAACAACTCGGAAGATGAACCTGTAGGATCAGAAAACAAATTTGAAAATTATCTTATTGCCTCACTAGCTATATCATCGTCCTCATCCACCCAAATTCCATTTGAATTTTTGATTCTATGAATCGTCCCTTGCACTCTCGTCTGCTTAACCACCGCATAAAAAAACTTGGAATTGTGATCTCACTTTGAAACCATTTAATTCCTGTCTTTTGACTCCAAAATTGTTCTTCAAGTAAAAGTGTTTGTCGCAATTTCACTTGAGCCTTATTCAGCTGCACTTGAGCCTTCTCAGAATCATCACTCTCCACTACCATTTCAGCCCCTAAGACTTCAGCCTCTGCCACCTTAATAGCATTAAAAACATTTCCAAAACACTGCTTGTTCTATTCCTAAATAGCCCTCCTCGTAGCCAATAAATTCAAGCACAAAATATGCAACGGAGAGTGTAAGGATCGAAAACAACCTAAGAGAGGGGTGAATTAGGTAATTTAAAAACTAGCCAAAATATGAGTCACCTTATTGAACTTGCTTTCTTTTTCTAAAGGACCTCATAGAGAAACAATTGATGGACTAGCACAAGTAATTTGTGAGTAAAAGAAGCAAGCAATATATATATATATATAGCAAAACAGTAAATAAAGGGATGGAATGGCAGACCGAGTTTCAAACTTGACTAACTTTGAGTATCACTTTATATATCAAGCTTCTTCAAGTTGATCAACTTTCAACCAATTTCTTGTGTACAAAGGAATGATCACTTCCTCCTTGCCTCAAGTCTCATTCGATCAAGCAAGGAAGTTTTACAATCACTCGGATAACCCTCACAAACCTACACTATTGAAGAAATTGAGACACACTTGAAAAGCTAAAAGAAGACTACACAACTAAGAGTACAAATCTTCTTTTTAGAGTATTCTTACACTCGAAACACTCAAGATCTGATGTAGCCTTAATGTGTAAAGTAGTTTTCGAAGAGTTGACTAATCTCTATTTATAGGAGACCAAAAATTTATTCAATAAATGCTGTCAACGGATAGAAGGCAGTTGGAGAGTCAACTAGCCGTTGGCAGTGTCAGACGTTCGGTACTCTGATTTTCTGCGTCCGAACGAAGACAGTGAGTTCAAGACAATTTCTTGAGATTCGTAGGACGTCCGGTCCTTCCACAGTAAACGTCCGAAAGTGAACTCGTAAATCCTTCTTTATTTCTTTCGGACGTCCGATACTCCATTGTTTTGCGTCCGAAGTATTGCAACATTTTTTGGACGTCTGATACTGAGGTATTGTGTGTCCGATCGAGGTCAGTGATGGCTTTATTATCTTCGAACGTCCGAGTGTGAGTTCTTCATGCGTCCGAAGATACTCAATGGTTGTCGGCCGTCCGATATGGTCCTTTTTTACGTCCGATAGCTATTTCAATAATCTGCTAAACTTGATCCTGTTTTGGCTTCAAGTCTTTAACCTTGTTTTTGTTCCAAATCCTGAAATAATCTCTTCAAAGAATATTAGTGACATCTAATTATTTTGTAATCATCAAAAGTTATGAACTGAGATATACAATCTTTCTCTTTTTGATGATGACAAAACATTGGATGGAACAAGAATAAATTTAGAATTTTTATTGCAGCTCCCCCTTGCATAACTCCCCCTCAAAACGACTCCCCCTTTCTTATAGATTTCATGACGAGAGTATACGCAACTCCCCCTCACTTATAAGATCCATATCCATTTTACTCCCCCTTTTTGTCATCATAAAACAGTCATATGATCAATAGATGATCCAACCAGATTTGTCAACATTACCAATTTGTCAACCAAATTTTGTCAATAGAAATTACCAATCAGACGAAATATATCAACATATCAGCAATCAGCAAACAGCAAAACCAATCGGCAAAGGATAAAGACATTCATCAGTTAGCAAAATAACACCAGTTTTACAGATCAAAAAAGGAATTATGATCCTCCATACATAGCAAACCAAAAGTCTTTCAATGCATAAGATGAACTATTGTCCTAATGATGAGGTGCAGTGTCCTAGTAGTGCTTAGATGGTGATTTTAGATGATCCAGGCCTTCTCCTGGTTAGACGAAACTGCTCAGGATCCACTTGGTCTTCGTCCTCAGTCGTTTCATCATCTTCTTCAGTTGACTCCTCAGTTACAGGAGCCTTGCCTTTATCTTTGAGCAGAGAGCTAGAAGCATGTGCCTCTGGAGTGGCTTCAGTACCAGGAGTATGCTCTGTGGGCTGAGATCTTGGCTCATTTTTATGAGCACTTTCATTGAATTCAGGGATTGAAGGCACAAGAAGAGTCCTTTTTTCAATGAAGATGGACTGCTGGGCAGGGGACATGGTCATCATGAGACCATTTTCAATGAGCAGAACATGCTGTTTGAGATTCTCAAGCAAGGAAATGACCTCAGAATTGGAAGAGAGTGACTTGCTAGCTGATTTTCTAGGGTGGATGGTGAATGGAGAGACATACATGGACTGATCACGAGGAGTCCTAGGAGTGACAGGAGTTTCGTGAAGATTCTTTCTACTAGTTTCTGCAACAGTCTCCTTATGACACCAATGGCCCTAAAAAAAATTCAGATTTTTTCTTTCAAAATATGTTTGTGAGAAAACTGTTGAGGCACTGTTTTTGGGTGATTTTCCAGTAAAAGAAATTTTGAAATGGGCAAAGATAGGAGTCAGAAATTTTTCATAAGATAGTTTTCTACGACTATCAGTGCTAATCTTGAGCAGAAATTTGCACATTACAAACCCAAAATCAATTCAGACTTTTTCAACAAAACAGTAAAAGAGATAGAGCTCCATTTTGTTCACATCAGTTCTGTGGCCATCAGTGGGCACCAACAGATTTGAAATGATGGTAAAAATGATCAAGTTCTGAGGGCTAAGATCTTCTAATCTTGCCTCAGCAGGAGTGTTGAAGTGTGATTGAAAATAGGTCATGAGTTTAGCAATGTGAAAATGATGATAAGCAGAGGGATATTCCTCATATGAAAAGAAATTTGTAACTTTTCCTTTAAAACTAGCTTCAATATTTGTTTTCAGAATGGAATTCACAATGTCAGGAGTTAACGTGATGTCTACAGAGTTGACCCTAGATATGAGTTCAGTGTGTGAATTACCCTTTCTAAGATTTGCAAAGAACTGATAGAGCATATCAGGGTAAAAAGTATTGGGGATGGACAGAAGATGAACCCATTTTTGGAACTCAAAGAGTTTAATGATAGGTTCGAGGTCAAACTTACGAAATTCAGGAAGAAAAATGGTCCTTTGAGTGATGAATCCCTTTTGTGAAACCAACTCAAATCTGTCTCTAGCCTCATCATCAATGAATTTTGGCAGAGGAGAAGGTTCCTTAGCAGGTTGAGTCACTGGTTCCTTTCCGGAACGTTTCCTTTTTGCAGTTTTCTTGGCAGACGGCTCAATATATAGAGCCTCAGACCTTGTCCGTGGAGATTTTCTGGTAGATGGCTCAGGGGTGTGCTGAATCTCAGCATTTTTCTCTACATTTGATTGAGCAGTGCTTCCCTTTTGGGCAGACCTTTTTCTTTTCCCAGGTGATTTCGTGACAGTCACTTCAGCATGGGTGGGTTCCTCCATTTCTTCTGCATTCCTACTCACTAGATTTTCTTCCGAGTGATGCTCTTCCATCTGCTCATCAGATGACTTAACAGTTGGAGCATCTCGCTTCCTTTGAGCAGTTTGCTTCACCTTTCCCTTTCGATATGCAGTTTTCTTTTTGGATACTTTGGTGGAGGGTTCCACAATTTCAATATCCTCATCCCTAAGTCTAAAAGAATATCCGACCCCCGCAGAACCACCTCTAAATCTAACCATGATATAGTGTAGTTGGATATTAATGTAGGGAGTGGTTTAGAGTGAATGAGATAGATGAAAAATGCAATATGAATTAATGTTGATGCACAAACCAACCACAAGAAGTCAGTTTTGAAAGCTTAGGGTTTCGGATACAAATTTGGAAAATATGAGGCAGTTGGAAGTTGGAAGAGGTCAATATGTCTAGATGACGGGCAATAGGGGTGTAATGGCATCAATTGAATCAATTTCTTGGAACTTGATTAGAGGAGAGAGTAATTTAAAATTTGAATTTTGAGAGAGAACTGAAGATTTGCTTCCGAGACAAAGAAAGTAAATGAACTTAATGAAGTAGGTGGCTTCCTTATATGAAGCCATTTTTTGAGTGTCGGACGGCCGAACGAAGTGACGTGTCCGACGCAATCGTCCGAACCAGAACTCTTCTGACAAAAAAATGAAGAACACTGTCGAACGTCCGTTCTAACTTATCGGACGTCCGATAAGAAGTGACCAAAGAGAAACTTAGAGAATTTTTTCTGAGACGCCCAGTTTTGTTCTCAGATACTCAAATTGATCCAGTGGAAGAGCTTTTGTGAGGATATCAGCAATTTGATC
Source organism: Coffea eugenioides (assembly GCF_003713205.1). NCBI lineage: Eukaryota > Viridiplantae > Streptophyta > Magnoliopsida > Gentianales > Rubiaceae > Coffea > Coffea eugenioides. The sequence goes on from NC_040039.1 coordinate 30,808,071, forward strand.
TTTAGAACAAACATATTGAACACAAATTTCACCATTGTAGACAAGATCGCGAATGAAGTGATGCTTAATGTCTATGTGCTTAGTTCTAGAATGTTGAATGGGTTTTTTTGTCAAATTGATGGCAATAGTGTTGTCACAAAACATAGGCACACAATTATACACTAAACCAAAATCATTCAATGTGTTTTTCATCCACAACAATTGAGCATAGCAAGCACCAGCAGCAACATATTCTGCTTCGGTTGTAGATAATGAAATGGCATTCTGTTTCTTGCTGAACCAGGATACTAGGCAATTTCCAAGAAAATTACATATACCAGTTGTACTTTTTCTATCTACTCTACAGCCATCAAAATCAGCATCAGAGAATCCACACAAGGGAAGTTCATGACACTTAGGATACCAAAGGCCAAAATTCAAAGTTCTTTTTAAGTATCTAAGGATTCTTTTTACCGCATTTAAATGTGATTCCTTTGGACAAGACTGAAAACGAGCACACAAGCACATAACAAACATGATATCAGGCCTACTAGCTGTTAAGTAAAGCAAGCTACCAATCATACCTCTATACTTCTTTTCATCAACTTTTGTACCTTGTTCATCTTTATCAAGCTTGGCAGATGTGTACATGAGTGTTCCAACTTGTTTTGAGTCCTCCATTTCAAATCTTTTCAGCAGTTCCTTGGTGTATTTGGTTTGATTGATGAACGTTCCATCTTGAGTTTATGTCACTTGGAGTCCAAGGAAGAAATTTAATTCTCCCATCATGCTCATTTCAAATTCTTTTTGCATGATTTTGGAAAAGTCCTTGCACAGTCTCTCATTAGTAGCATCAAATATAATATCATCCACATATATTTGTACAATCAAAAGATCAATGAACTTTGTTTAGTGAAAAGAGTAGTATCCACTATACCTCTTTTGAAACCATTTTCAATCAAAAAATCACTCAAACGTTCATACCATACTCTTGGAGCTTGTTTTAAACCATATAAAGCTTTTGAGAGTTTAAAAACATGATTTGGATAATTTTCATTTTCAAAACCAGGAGATTGATCAACATAAACTTCTTGATCTATAAAACCATTTAGGAAAGCACTTTTAATATCCATTTGAAATAATTTGAAATTCTTGAAACATGCAAAAGTCAAAAACATTCTAATAGATTCTAACCTAGCTACGGGTGCAAATGATTCTTCAAAATCTATTCCTTCTCCTTGAGTATATCTCTTAACTACCAATCTGGCCTTATTTCTGACTACCTCACCTTTGTCATTCATTTTGTTTCTAAATACCCATTTAGTGCCAATGATAGGATGATCTTGTGGTCTAACAACTAAAGTCCAAATCTTGTTTCTTTCAAATTGATTTAACTCCTCTTCCATGGCTAAAATTCAGTTCTCATCTTTTAATGCATCAACAACATTTTTGGACTCAAAATATGAGACAAAAGCAAAATTATCTATTAGTTGTCTAGAAGAGAAACGTGTTCTAACCTTTTCTGATGGATCACCAATGATAAGTTTCTTAGGATGGTCTTGGACAAATTTTCAGGCTCTTGGAAGATCATTAAGAGTGGTAGTGTCTCTGTCGTTGTCATCCCCAGCTGGACTGTCTTGATTTTCACTTTTCTTTGACTTATTTTCTGATGAAGTTGTGCCTTGATTACTGATTGTCAGCTTCTTTAGTTCTTCTTGAACACCTGCATCATCATCTTCACCACAACTTATGGACATGTCACCATTAGATTCATCAAAAGTGATATGTATAGTTTCCTCTATAACCAGAATCCTACGATTATAGACTCTAAACCCTCTCTTGTTTTCACAATATCCCAAGAAGATCCCCTCATCAGATTTTTTATCAAACTTACCAAGATGCTCCTTGATGTTTAGAATGAAGCATTTGCAACCAAACACTTTAAAATAACCAACAACAGGTTTTTTATCAAACAACAGTTCATACGAAGTTTTGTTCAAGATTGATCTTAAAAGGACTCTGTTCATGGTATAGCAGGCAGTGTTTATAGTTTCACCCCAAAAGTACTTTGGTAAATTGCATTCACTAAGCATGGTACCAGCAGCCTCTTGAAGAGTTCTATTTTTCCTTTCAACCACTCCATTTTGCTGGGGAACTCTAGCAATGAAAAATTCATGTGTGATCCTATTGTTGTCACAAAATTCTAGAAAGCCGCAAAAGCGAAATTCTGTTCTGTTGTCACTTCAGATTTTTATGATTTTCAAACCAATCAGATTTTGAACCTTAGCAAACAGAGAAACAAAGTTTTTGAAAGCATTATCTTTATGTGCAAGAAACATCACCCAAGTGTATCTAGAAAAATCATTAATAACAACAAAACAGAATCTTTTGCCACCAAGGCTTGTGGTTTGAGTAGGACCAAAAAGATCAAGATGTAAGAGTTCTAAGGGCTTTGAAGTAGAAACACATTTCTTGGGTTTAAAAGATACCTTGACTTATTTTCCAAATTAGCAAGCATCACAAATACGGTCTTTACAAAAGTTGAGTTTTGAAAGCCCTCTAACCAGATCCTTTTTGAAAATCTCTTTTAGCAAATCCATATTGAAATGGCAAAACCTTCTGTGCCATAACCAGAGATCCTCATTTGCTACTTTGAGACAACTGAGGCTGGAAGAATCAATTTTCTCAAGAGTAACTACATAAATGTCATTAACTCTTTTTCCTTTGAAAATAATGTTGAATTTTGAGTAAAAAACAAGGCATTCATATTTTTTAAATAACACAAACAGATTCCTATCACATAATTGACTGACACTTAGCAAGTTATAGCTCAGATTGTCAACTAAAAGAACAGTGTGAACAAAAGTTTGATCATTCTTACCAACATCACCAATTCCAACAGTTTTGGCTTTATTATCATCTCCAAAAGTAACCTTTCCACTTGCTTTTGACTTGAGTTTGATGAACTGTGATGCGTCACCGGTCATATGTCTTGAGCATCCACTATCTATGAACCACTTTGATTCTTTAATAATGTTTACCAAGTTCACCTGCACAGAAATCCACAAGATAATATTTGGTACCCATTACTCTTTGGGTCCGTGAGAGTTAGCATTATGTCTAACTATCCACATACATCTCATACCATTTCTCATATTTTTCTTAACATAACAGTTGTTATTCATGTGACCGAATTGACAACAAAAACTGTACATAGTTGATGGATCATTCAAATGAATAGATTTAACAAAACTGATTTGACATCTCCTATGGATGGTAAAATCATTTGCATGATAATTTAACTTGTTATGATGAGTGCTAAAGTGAGATTTTTTATCATTCCTTTGAAGGTAATTCTGTTTCTGATGTTGAAGCCACTGGCCAAGATCATTTATTCTATTTTTCAAACAATTTTGTTCATTTTTTAGTATGTCACAGAAATTTGTTTTTCTTTCGAGTTTAGCATGCAAATCTAATTCAATCCTTTTCAAATTGTCATTTTCATTTTTCAAATGTTTGTTTTGTCGATAGAGATTTGCATTGTCTTGAATTAGAAAGCTGATCTTCTGTTTTAGTTCTTTGTTTCTGACATAGAATTCTTTCAAACTGTTGTGCATTTTTTCTAAAAATGAATTAACATCATCATCAGATTCACTGTCACTATTAGTTAGAGAGTTACATGTAGTTATCTCTTCATCACCAATGGCCATGAATGCCACTTGGACAGATTCCTCTTCTTCTTCGACTTCACCTTCTGAATTGCAGTCATTCCAGGTGATCTGAAAATTGTTGAACCTTGATTTTCGTTCTACTTTGCTCTCCTTCTTCCTTTTTATTGGACACTCATTTGCATAATGTTCAGGTTAACCGCATTCAAAACACTTATCAGTTTGCTTTTTGTTAAATTCTAGCTTCCCTTTATTTCTCAAGTTGTTGGATTGATTCTGGAAGGAATTGCTTGGGCCACCTTTTTTGAATCTCCTCTTGTTGAATATTCTTTTGAAGCCTCTTGTAATGAGTGCAATGTCACTGTCATCGCCTTCCATGTCTTCTCCATCCAGCGAGGCAGTATCCTCTTCATCTTGTGAAGTTTTCAAAACAATACTCCTCCTCATTTTTGTCTTCTTCTCCCTGCACCTTGGATTTTAGTTTCAACTCATAAGAGATTAGAGAGATGATAAGAGATTCAATGGATAGGGTATTCAGATCTTTAGCTTCCTCTATGGCGGTCACCTTGCTCTCCCAATCCTTTGATAGGGCATTCAGAATTTTTCTATTTTTCTCACCTAGAGAGTAGTTTTTCTCAAGCACTTCTAAATCCTTGATAAGATCATTGAATCTGCAGTACATCTGGTCAATATTTTCATGAGATTCCATCATAAAGGATTCATACTTAGTGATCAGGATGGACTTCTTTTGCTCTCTCACATTCTCGCTTCCTTCGTGGATTTCTCTAAATTTATTCCAAATGTCTTTCGCAGATCTGCAGCCTTTGACTCTAATGGACTCATTTGAATTTAGAGCACTATATAATACATTCATAGCCTTGGCATTTAGAGTAAGATGAGTTCTATCTTCCGCAGTCAACTCACTTCTTGTTTTCGGTCTCAGCCTATGAGTATCATCATCAATAATAGAGGCATCATATGGACCCTCATTAACAATAAACCATAACTCAATATCGATAGATTGTAAGAAAATGATCATCCTCTCCTTCCAACTCACATAGTTTGACCCATTGAACATAGGAGGTCTGGTGACAGATTGTCCCTCAAAGAATATGGCATTGTTCGTTGTCATTTTTACTCTCAAGCCGATTGAGCTTAATCTCTAGGAGACCAATCTCTGATACCAATTGTAAGGATCGAAGACAACCTAAGGGAGGGTGAATTAGGTAATTTAAAAACTAGCCAAAATATGAGTCACCTTATTGAACTTGCTTTCTTTTTCTAAAGGACCTCACAGAGAAACAATTGATGGACTAGCACAAGTAATTTGTGAGTAAAAGAAGCAAGCAATATATATATATATAGAAAGACAGTAAATAAAGGGATGGAATGGTATACCGAGTTTTAAACTTGGCTAAGTTTGAGTATCACTTTATATATCAAGTTTCTTCAAGTTGATCAACTTTCAACCAATTTCTTTTGTACAAAGGAAGGATCACTTCCTCCTTGCCTCAAGTCTCACTCGATCAAGTAAGAAAGTTTTACAATCACTCGGATAACCCTCACAAACCTACACTATTGAAGAAATTGAGACACATTTGAAAAGCTAAAAGAAGACTACACAACTAAGAGTACAAATCTTCTTTTTGGAGTATTCTTACACTCGAAACACTCAAGATCTGATGTAGCCTTAATGTGTAAAGTAGTTTTCGAAGAGTTGACTAATCTCCATTTATAGGAGACCAAAAATTTCTTCAATAAATGTTGTCAACGGATAGAAGGCAGCTGGAGAGTCAACTAGCCGTTGGTAGTGTCGGACGTCCGATACTCTGATTTTCTGCGTCCGAACGAAGACAGTGAGTTCAAGACAATTTCTTGAGATTCGTAGGACGTCCGGTCCTTCCACAGTAAACATCCGAAAGTGAACTCGTAAATCTTTCTTCATTTCTTTCGGACGTCCGATGCTCCAGTGTTTTGCGTCCGAAGTATTGCAACGTTTTTCGGACGTCCGGTACTGAGGTATTGTGTGTCCGATCGAGGTTAGTGATAGCTTTATTATCTTCGGACGTCCGAGTGTGAGTTCTTCATGCGTCCGAAGATACTCAATGGTTGTCGGCCGTCCGATATGGTCCTTTTGTGCGTCCGACAGCTATTTCAGTAATCTGCCAAACTTGATCTTGTTTTGGCTTCAAGTCTTTGACCTTGTTTTTGTTCCAAATCCTTAAATTATCTCTTCAAAGAATATTAGTGATATCCAATTATTTTGTAATCATCAAAAATTATGAACTGAGATATACAGAGAGCCATTCATGTCTAGTTGCCATGCAGGTCTAATCACCTCCAAAAGTGATGGTTAAGAAGTCTAGACATTTAACAATCGGAATAGCCGTTGCTTATTATCCATTCGCGAAGCAAATGAAATCTACAGAAGTGTGTGGTTAGATGGGTGTCTTGCCAAATGAACTACTGAAATGGATGAAGAGAAATCCGAACACTCCCTTTTAACTAGCAACCTGTCCACCCGCTTCCATATTCTCCCTCCGATTATTACACCACGTGAAACTAGATCCTGAAATCCCACAATAAACACCTCGGCCTCCTCTATGAAAGTCATAAGCTCTAATCCTTCAGCTATAGTAAAAGGCCGACCTCCTCGTTTTTCATGATGATCCATTATCACATTAAAATCGCCCCTAATACACTCTTCCATTGAACTTTTAGCATGGACAAATGAAAAAATCAAAGGACCTAGCAGCGACAGATGCTGAATGGTTAAAGAAATATGCTTGGAAGAATTGCCTATGATCGAATAGACAAATGGCAAACTATAAAATACCAAAATATCAGCTAACAAATTAACACACATAGAGTCAAACGATAAGCGCAACTGAATGGAATCAATTTTTGAAACATCTAACTTTGGCTCACATGTAGAAACGAACTTAACATCATACAACCTTACTAATTTGACCAATCTTCTTAAATTAGGGGCTTTAGAAACCCCTCTAATATTCCAAACAAGTTCATTAATCATGAGACAAAATCTGGAAAGAGTTATGGGAAAAAAGTTGAGGATCGAAGCTGTCTATCTGAGAGAAATTTAGCTCGTATACCTTTCACTTTCACTTGCGTAAATCCTTGCTCGATAGCAGTAGATTGATCTAAGTTCAATATCATCAATGGAGAGTCCAGTGATTTCTCTTGAGCAACAACCATCTGCGGAGACAAGTTACTTACAACAAGAGGCAACTCAATTGGCAATCCCTCATCTTCCCCATTGTGTAATGCTAAATCCACAACAAAAAAGCCTGTTCTAGCGGGGCTGCTACCTAACAGCCAAGAGTTGGTTAACATGTGTCTGTCGTTCCTCACCTTCATGTGCTGCTACGGACGGCAAATCAGCTGCAACTTCTATCTGTACCCCATCTGATTTTCCCCCTCCCTATCCCTTCACATCTGATTTTGTGAGGACTTGGAAATTCACCTATATTTTCCTTATAATTCTCTTATTTTGAATAAGTTAATTTATAACTTCCTTTTTACTACTAATTTACTCTTTCAATAGGTGTAATATATACTAGAATCGAGAGTTTACCTTTACGTTTATAGTTAGCGTAAATTAGGGTTTTGTGTACTTTGGCCGTGTGATCACTTGGTGAGGTGTGTGTACTAAATTTGGTAGTTAAGAGTGAGTTTTAGATAAGGGGAAATGTGTGATTAGAAGTGCTATTAATAGGTTAGTGAATCATAAGTTAAAACGCAAGAACGAGAGAGTTAAGGAAAATAGGCTTGAACCGACGTGCACCGTTTGTTACCGATTGAGTACACCACTTGACCAATATTTTCTTACCATAATTTTCTTGTTTTTATTTCATTTAATTTCCCCTAAATTACCCTTAAGTCAGCCACCTAATCTTCTTGTTTGAGTTGAAACAAAAAATCTAAACCGATTAAACTTGCATCTTGGTGCTTAGGAAGCTAGAAGTGGTAAAAGTTTTGGAAGAAATAGCTTGGTTTCTCACTTTCAAGAAGGTTTGGTAAGGTATAAGTTCCTCCACTTCTTGTTTCTACCTTAATCTTGCTAAATGTGCTATAGAAGTTTTGAATCTTGGCATATGATGGATAATTTTCTAGTTTTTGGTGGTGTAGTGAAATTTTCAGCTAGGGTTTATATTTTTCAACTTTGATTATTGATGTTTAACTAGCAAATATTGTTATTGAGCTTGGAAGTGGAATTTGTGAAGTGATTAGTAGCATATTTTGTAAACACCAAAATTTTAATTTTATTTATTCAATTTTAGCTTTATTTTTTATTATTTATTCTTGTTATTTATTTTATTTTATTTAGCTGATTAAGTTTGCAAAATGATAGTTAGTGTTTATTTTTGCTTATTTTAGTAAATTAGGTTCATCATTTTTCTTTTTAAGATATTCTTGCATTAAATTTTGGAAAAAGAAAATTCTTATAAAAATTCCAATCTTTTTTATCTTTTCAATTTTTTCAAAATAAAATAAAATGAATTTTTGCAAGGTAAAATAAAAAAAAGGGAATGTAACATTCGTTAGTTATCCTAAATTTATTTTGGAAAACAAAAAATTAAAAAAGGAAAATATGTGGAACAAATGCATAATAGATAGGTGGGATAGGTAAGGGTTAGACAAGTGTCCTCATTTTTTGTTGACACCACAACACTTGCTAGATGAGATGGTAGGACACTTGTTGATTTGGGAGATTTTGGAGAAAAATCTAAAAACAAAAAGAAAGAAAGGCAAAAAAAAGAAGAGGTTACAGGTAACAAGAGAGAGAGAAGGAGAGATTGAGAGGGGTGTGGTGGCTGAAGGAAATGAAAAGGAAAAAACAAGGAAAGGGGAAAGCTAACAAGGGAGAAGGAAAACATCTACGGGAAAAGGAAAAAGAAACGAGGAGAGGCTGCGGGTAAAAAAAAGAAAAGAGAGAAAGAAAGGAAGAAAGTGGGAGAGCTGGAAAAGTGTTATGGTACAGAAGCCAGAGTGCAGAAAATGTAAAAGGAAGCAAACTTGATTGTAATGATTCAATAAATGATCAATGGAACAGTGATTGTAATGAGCTCAATTTCATTAATGAATTTGGAAACAAATTACAAGAACAGAGGTAATGAATTTAACTAAGAAGGTGGAAGATCTGAAGGAAAATTGGGAGGAAAAAATGAGGATTGCTCCTCAAGTTACTACAACTAATCTGGACAGAATAATTCAAAAAAGCTGAGCTAATTGAGAAGACAGGCCAGCTTATAATGCTAACAAATCCTAACAGATTATTAACTATACTAATAAGAGCGAAACACGTGTTCCATTGCATCTGCAAGTTGCCACGCTTTTGGGTTTCTGTTAGAACAGCTGAAACCGCAAAAAGGCGTGATTCCTTGAGCACGCTTTTGATAACCTTTTGGTCCAATGACCACGCCTTCCGCTTCTAACATCAACGCCTTCATGGGCCTTGCTTCCTAGCTTTTGATATTCACGCATTTGGTAACCTTCTTGCCTAGTGATCGCACCTTCCACTTCTGACATCCACGCCTTCTTTGTTCCTGCTATCTAGCTTCTGCTTCTAACTTCAGTTAAGCTTCCCTACTCCATCACAAAAAGGAGAAAGAAACCGAGAGCAAGAAAGGGAAAGACTGGAACAAAAAGGGGAGGGCAAGAGGAAAAGCTGGTGGGAAGCTTGGAGTGGGGGAGGAGCAAGAAAGGAAAAAAGGAAGAAGGCTATGGGCTGAAAGAAGGAGCAAAGGAAGAAAATGGGAGAACAGGAAAGGGGGAACTTGGGGAAATTTGGGAGAAAACTTGGGGGCCAAACAAGAGGAAGAGTTGCATGCAAGGAAAAAGAGCACGAAAGGGGAGAGCTTGCGAGGGAAAAAAACAAGGAAAAGAGGGTTTGGGGGCTGAGGAAGAAACAACAGAAAGGGAAGAGAAAGAAACCAGAAAAAGGAAGAAACTGGGGAGGAAACAAAAGAAAGCTTTCGGGCAAGGAAAAAAGGAAGAAAAGGAAGAAAAGAGATAAGGGCAAGGAAAAAAGAAGGAAGAAACTGAGAGAGAAAAGAGATTAAGGGAGGATGAGGGCTGAACAAAGAGGAGGAACAAGAGAGAGGGTGACGGAGGAGAGAAAAATAGCAAGAAAGGGAAAAGAGGGAGAGGAAAAAGGTTTTTGCAGAAAAATTTTTGGAAAACAGGCTGATCATCCACTCATATTCGGGCAAGATTTTTCTTTTATTACTATTTTATTTCAGGATAGTTTTTATTTCTAGACTTTCTTCAGTTGTAGGGGAGTAATTCTTGTTCTGTAAACTCCTGAAAAGAATGTCGTTTTAGTCTTCAAATTCGAGCCCAAAGTTCAGGCCTTCATAGCTCATCACCAGAATTTGAAGCCTGGGTTACTTGATCTTTGGTGAAGTTCGCTCATTCTTCCTGCGGATTTCCACTACGATTTCATGTCTTTAAGGCAGAGAAAGGTAACTCTCCAGCCCCCCTTGTTCATTCCTATGCATATACAAGAAGGAATTTATGGAACCGAAGTTTTCATTTCTTATTGATGATTACTCTTTTCTTTTAGCCATCTGTTTTCTGGTTCTAGTTTCTTGTTGTTTTATTTTCTTTTCTTCCTTATGTTATTAGATGTGCGATTACAAAGTGCAAATGATTATAAGGTCTTGCATGTTAGAAAAACTGATTGGAAATGCTCCTGGGCAACGAATTTCAGGACGCAAGAAGTTGCAGAAAGAATAAGAAAGCTTGTCGATGGCTTGCATGTGGTTTTTTTTTCAAAAAATGCACTTCAGCCCCTCAAGTTCCCCATAATGCTACTTTAGCCCAAAAATTGCAAAAATCAATCAAATTTTATTCTTTTAAAATGTTAACTTTCTTTGACATGCTTTAAATGTGATTTTTGGATAGAATATTCATGAGTTTTGGGATGAATTTTGAGGGTTTAACAATTTTGGATAGATTTATAGTTTTTGATTTGGATTTTTTGTAAAAATGGTCTAGATTTGGGTAATATTTTTTGTTTGGGGTTTGGTGAGAGGGTTTTGATTTATTTTGATGAATTTTAGCATTTAATTTTGGTAGACTTCATCTTAAGCCATTAATTTCATTTTATTTTAATTGAGATCCTTAATATTTGTAGTAATAATGATTTGACCCCTCAAACTTCTTTAATTCTTTCAGTTGGGTCCTTGTTTGTTTTAATTTGTTGAATAGGGGTTGTTTACTTTCATTTGAATGCTTTGATTGATTCAATTTCGTGTTTATTTCCATTTTTTGTGATTTTTTCTTTGTTTTGGAAGGTAAATAAGAAAAATTTCATTTCATTAGGTCACCAATTCAAGTGAGGTACACTCTATACCTTATTTTGATTTTACTTGATCCTATAAACTCCTATGTGATTTTATGTGCGTAATTGCATGTCTTTTGAATGTTCTTTATTTTATTTATTAATTTGTTTATCCACTTTACTTGTTTTTTTTAATTTTTGTATATTTATTTTAATTTAATTATTTGAGAGACAATTAAATGCCAAATTGTAATAGTTAGGTTATTATTTCATTTCATTCTTTATCCCTTTAGATTGTAGTTAGGGCCCCCAAATGTAATAGTTAGCTCTTTATTTGTTTTATTTGCTTTGTGTGTTTTGCATGTTTGTGTGTTTACATGTTACTTGTTTTCTTAGGGTCTTGCATCTAGATATTATGCTTATGTGCTAGGTGCTATATGTGATTTATGTGTTTATTTGCTTTATTATGTTTTATATGATTTATTTGATTATAATAAATGCATGACGTCACCACACTAGTCCAAACGCTAGTTGTGGCCTTTTTTTTGGATTTCTCACTAGTCCAACGCTAGTGAGAACTTATAGACATGGGATAATCCAACGTTAGACCCTTAAGGACTATCCACGCGTTAGATCATGTTTGTGTGACAATCATTATATTTTCATGCATATTTTCTACTTCTTAGGGTCTTTTATCATTTTGCATGACATTTCCCTTATATGTATATCCCTTATCCCATATTCCCCCTATATGTGTATCCCTTATTTCATATTCTCACTATATGTATATCTCTTATCCCATATTTCCCCTATATGAATATTTTTTACGCCTATGTGTGAAACATGACATGTAGACTTGCATTCCATTTAAGATAATTAAAACTAGATTAGATCATTTGCTTGACTAGATAGGAGAAATACCCTTTAAAAATGGGATATGGACGAGCATGGCCCCTTAAGCCTTAGCAAACTCGTATCTCCTTTATAAAAGGAAAAATTGAGTCACGAATTTTAGTCCCCCGCACCCGTTATGATGCATTCCTTTAGGTCATGTATATTTGTATAATTATTTTTTTTCTTTTTTTTGAGTCTCATATTTTTGCATATTCTTGACCTCTTCAAAGAGTCACCCTTGGGTATCACAATTAATGTGATTTGCATCAATTAAGTTTTAAAGAGATATTCCATATTCCAACCCCCTGATATCCACCTAGGTTTAGGTTTTGCATCCATATAGTGACATCCAAATGTGATAAATTTTTAGGTTAAAATAAGAAAATTTTTGACTAAATCACGCAAGTAGCCTTGACTAGGTTGAAAGGGTACCTTGGATTTTATCCTTGCTTTTCCTTTTTCAAATGTGCAAGGATCGGAGACAACCTAAGAGAGGGTGAATTAGGTTGATTAGAAAACTAATCAAGTTATGGGCATTTTTTATTCAATATAAAATTTACCCTTTTTTCTAAGTGATCACACAATGAATCAATCAATGAATGAACAATATCACTTGAGAGAAGTAGAAGAGATAATCAATTTAAGGATCACAACATAACAATAAGTAAATGAGAAGAAAGAAATTGCAAATCAATTGACTACCAAGCTTCTCTTGAACTTGAAGATCAATTCAAACAAATTTCTTCAAGTTGATGAAATACAACCAATCTTGTATACAAAGGAAGGCTCACTTCCTCCTTGGCCCAAGTTTCACTCAGTCAAATTAGGAAGTTTTACTATCCCTCAGGACAACCCTCACAGAGCTACACTATTGAAGTATTCACTCACAAATAAAAAGCTTACAATGAATTTCACACCACCAAGACTACAAATCTTCCTTAAAGAGTGTTTTCTCACTAAAACTACTCTATATCTTTTGTATTTTCAGTGTGCAAAAGTTATTTGAAATTTCTGACCATGCTCTATATATATGAGACCAAGAAATTGTTTCTTTAATGCTTTCAACGGATAGAAGGCAGTTGAAGAGTTAACTAGCCGTTGGGAGTGTCGGACGTCCGGTACTCCCGTTTCTTGTGTCCAACAGCAGGCAGTGAGCTGAAAAGATTTTCTTCAATTCTTTCAGACGTCCGGTGTCTCTGATACTTGTGTCCGAAAGCAGATGGTGAAAGTGAGAAATCTTCTTCAATCCTTTCGAACGTCCGGTACCTCTGATGCTTTGCGTTTGAAGTGCTGTATAGTTTATCGGACGTCCGGTATCTCTAATGTATGTGTCCGAAAGAGGTCAGTGAATTAGGTGGAATGTTTTAATTCTTTTGGACGTCCGGTGATAGAGTTCTTGATGCCTCCGAAGTACTACGCACTTTATCGGACGTCCGGTCCTGTCCTCACAAGCGTCCGACAGCTTTCAGCATCCTTTGTCTCTTTCAATTGCACTTGATCTTTGAATCAGATTTACTTCATAGTTGAAAGTATTTCTTGAAGAGATATTAATATCATCCATTGTTTTGTAAACATCAAAAACTAGGGACCAAGGTCAACAAAATGTGATTCCCGAACCCTTTTCTCTTGATTTTCGCAGACTTGGAGTCGTTTAAAAAGGGTTTTCTCTATTTTTTTTATTTAAAATTCATTTTGGGTGACTTGGTACACCTTAACTCAATATCAAGTGGTGACTCTTATTTTTTCATTAAAAACCCTTTTTAAACGATTATTTTGGGTCAAAATCGTCGCATTTCTAGAGTCCCTATTTAGACCCATTTTCTTTATTTATTTTCTAAAAATCAAAAACTCATTTTTCAATCAAAATAAATCAAAAAATTCATTTTTATAAACTCATAATTTAATTATTATTTTCATTTAATATGGGGCGCTACATGTTTATTACTTTTTAGAGTTGAAAGTTACATTTCAAGTATTTGGTGGTGAATTTCAGTTCAGCCCTGTTTTTGGAATCAACTTGGGCTGTGAATTTCTTCATGTTTTAGACTGAATCAGTTTTGGACAAAACATGAAAGTTATAGGGATTTGAGTTAACCTTTTATCTACAAAATTTCAGATCAATTGGATCATTTTAACTTATGATGTGGCCCGGGCACTCCTGACTGCGCTAAAAACTCTAATTTTCCTGACCTGTTTTTCATGTGTTTCTGACCGTCCATTTTTGAAACTGAAAATGTGAGAACTGGGTATCAATGTCTTCATAGAAAATGTAGGTTTATGTCTTAGCTTCGAAACGCCATAAAATTTACCTGGATCCGATATACCTAGCTACAGTTATGACCAAAACACCGAAAGTTGACAAATCTGCCACTTATAATTTTTTCTCCAAACTGGTTTCCAGCTTTAATATCCATGGTGATAAGTTATTATTTGATTTATTTAGTTGGTTTTGAGGCCTTGAATAGATATATGTTGTCGGTTATCACTTGTGGTCGGATTGGAGGTTTGTTGGTTTGTGAATCCAAGTTATACTTGGATGTGAAAAGTAAGAAAATAGGGGAAATGCTGTCCAAATTTTAGCTCGAAGGATAAGTGAGTGAACTTGAAACTTGAGTGACGATTTGAGATCGAAGTGAACTTGGATTGTCTTTGGTGTTCAAGTTTCCGTTAGTAGCGGTATATAAGTTGAAATTTTGCCAAAACTCGTACCCTTTAAAAGGTGAAAGTAGGGACCCTTATAACTATGATTTTTTTAATCTTGCATACCAAGTGCGAATTCAAAAGTTTTAATCGCTTCTTTATCAAAACTAGACGAGGGAGTATGAATTTTTTAGAGTTTGATAAGTAACATGAATAATACTAAACGAGTTTCATTTACTTGATTTTCTTTAAGCCAAACTCCTAAGTTTTGAACCCTAGTTGATTTCAAACTCTTAAATGATATTTTATCGCAAATTTGGACTCCGACCAAAGAGTTGCACTTGAGCGTGAACTTGAAAAGCACTAAATCTTTGGTGAGTGCTTCCAAATACATGATTGAACTTGATACTTGCTTTAAATTCTTTACCAACGTGATTGGATAATATTTGTTTGGTTTGGTCAGGCAAGGGTGTATTTTATTGTACTTGCCCTAATGTGATATATACTTGTTCATTTGTTGCAATTGACTTGATATACTTGTGTATAACGTGAGTACTCTCCGAAATTCCAAAAACCCTGTGGCTAGTTACTCGAGTCTAGCCGTCAAGGGATTGGTCGATTAGGTAACGGACCCTGGTCTCTTGTTTTGTCGAGCGGAGTGTTATCTCCTCGACTAATCGATATGCTCGAGTATTACCACACGTGTTTATCTTAGCGTTCGTCCCTGGTAAGGGGATTGAATGGTGGACGGAGATTGGCGTTAAGTGGGGCACTACTGGACTGATTACTTTACTTGAAAGTTGATGGAGTGTCAACTACTCCTTGATCAAGCTATGACGGAGTTATTTTGCAACAGCGGTTGTATCCCTTTACTTGACATGTTAAATATCTAGTGATTGACTTTACGAAGTGTTATTGCTCATTTTCTTGACTTCATATGCTCGCTATTTTGATACTTACGTTTTTAAATCATGGTCAAATTGCTTTTTGGGTCTGCATGATGTTTTGGAACCTCACTGAGTTTTAACTCACTCTATTAGATTTGTTTTCCTTACAGAGGGTACGAGCGAGGGCGTGAGGTTGGTACAGACTAGCATAATCTAGTTTTTAAATTTTTGCGATTGTACTCGCGCTAGTGCTCAGTTAGGGTTGAATGTATCTGGAATTCATATTTTTTGTTATATTTGGGATTATTTGAATGTTTGGAATAGAAATGAATGTACATGTACATTCCAAACTTGGGAACTGTTATTCCATTTACGCTTGAGGTTGTGAACTATTTTATTTGAAATAAGTGAACGAGTCATGGCGAGAATTGGGCAGGCGGTCCGCTAAACCCTGGGGTACGCCCTAGGGGGAGGTGGGGTCGTCACAGATGGTATCAGAGCTGCATCGCGTGGTCTCTACGTGGGGTGAGCTTGGGCCAAGTGATGATATGGTCCCAATTATATGAACAAGTATAAAGGATTTAGTGCTCTTCATGAGCGTAAGTTGTGAATCATGATGGTTATAGGCGTAAAACCTTTATCATGATACTTGAGAAAGCTAGATATGTATGCCAGGTAGAGATCTTAAACTTGGATGATTTGCACTTGGGAGCGTACGGCCTGAGATGTGAATTTTCCTAGTTTCGGATTCTTGTACCTGAGTACCGTACCAAAAGTGGAGAGCACTGGAATAAGAATCTATATCTCAATTGAACTTGAGATAAATTTGGATGGTAAACGTCAAGGCGTGAAAGATTTTAGTATTGGATGTGAGATTGAACTGATCAAGGAGATTGGATCAATGAGTGTCGTCATGGACTGGTTTCGTGCATGTCTGGCTAGGGTTTCTATTGATGATGGCTAGTTTTGTGGTCGTCGTGAACATTAAGGCGCTGGTATTGGAGCTTATTTCATTTCTCCTGTACTTGTATATCCTTGTTTCGTGTTTCTATGATTTTGTTATGATTTGATTACAGTTTCACATGTATTTCTTTTAAACTCGTTTTAACTCTTGCTTGCCTTTTGTTTTCTATTTCTACCCTTCTATGATACTGCATAGGAACTTGATTTTGATTCCTACTTAAGTTTTGGATTATATATGGGATTTTGGGGACGAAAGCGTGAGTTCTATACTTGTATATGAATTTTGGCAGAATTAGGAGAACCACCCTGATGGAGGATGAAAAAAAAAGCACTATTGAGGGGTAAGAGATTATAGTTTCTTCTTGAGCAAGTGTATAAGTGAGTGTATAATAGAGAGTGAGTTAAGGTGCGGAATTTATACTTTAAGGAATATAATTTCACATTTTGATTTATGGATAAGTGATGACAGTAATTCTTGTGAAAAGACCCAAGAATAGGAAGTACTTATGTTTAGATTTCGTATCTACCTCAGTAGAGTATGGTTAAGATTCATATTTCCTGGGTGACTTGCAAGCAAAAGAATGAAAGAATAATATGACCCGAATTTCCAATTGTGATTAGTTATTCATTCCGATCCTTTGATTTTCATGGCAGGTTATCAATTGACCTTAAGGGAATCGGTGATATGACAAATTTGACATAAGGAACTAGACATCCTGCGAATGGAGGTAGAATTTCAAAAGAAATTGGTTGACTATTGGGAAGGACGATGGAAACAAGAATATGCGGAGAAAATTGAGTTGCTACACAAGAACATGGAATTGGAAAAGAAGTATAAAGGGATCCCAGAAGAGGTGCGGAATAAGTTGGAATTGGTGCATTCGCCTAGTCTAGTAGTATCTCAAGCACCCGTCGCCAAGCAGTTAACAAAGACAGGTGTACCAGGTAACCACCCTTTTGGACCTGGTCGGTTAGGGTTGAATGTATCTGGAATTCATATCTTTTGTTATATTTGGGATTGTATGAATGTTTGGAATAGAAATGAATGTACATGTACGTTCCAAACTTGGGAACTGTTATTCCATTTACGCTTGAGGTTGTGAACTATTTTATTTGAAATAAGTGAGCGAGTTCTGGTGAGAGCTGGGCAGGCGGTCCGCTAAACCTTGGGGTACGCCCTATGGGGACGTGGCGTCGTCATTGATTTTCCCCTCTGCCCAATAGCCAAGAGTTGGTTAACATGTGCTCGTCGTTCCTCACATTCATGTGCTGTTATCGACGGCAAATTAGCTGCAACTTCCTCCTGTACCCGATCTGATTTTCTCCCTACCCCATCTACCACAATCTGCTGATGTAAAGGAGTAGAACAAGCATTGCTACCACCCACAGTTTCAGCGACAGCAAGCCGCTTACCCCCAGCCTGCCCCACTAATACAGCAGGCCGCATACCAGCAGTCTCCTCATTGTTCTCACCTACTGCATCAATCGGAATAGCACCATCAGACTACTTCCCATTCATCAGAATTGCTTTTTCCTTCGTTGAATTTTCTGAAATGACGTGCAGTACATTTTTTGACTTCACACCCCCTCTTGTACAAGACTGCTTTCCATGTCCCCTTTACAAACTAGTTCATCCAAAACACCACCAGACCATTTGTTAATAGGGACATAAATCATATTTCTCGCACCAGTATCAATCTTTGAAGCACGATGCACACTCATATTACGTTTATTTTGGCTCAAAAACACAAACTCAGAAGTTTCCTTCTTATTTTCCTCAACCGAGTGCCCCAATCACCAACAAGAGGAACATTAAGAAGGCAAATCATCAAGAACTATTTTCTGCCAGAAACCTATCTCACCTTCTACTGCCACCCATACCCTTGAACAAATTGTCTTCATTAGGTCGACTTCCACACATACCCTAGCCACACTAGAGCACGTACCTGCTCTTATTGCTAAGTCCAAGAAAAGAGGCTTCCCGACTAGAGTTAAGATTGAAAAAAGTGAATGTTTGTCATAATAGTAGATAGGTAAAGCTGGCAAAGAAACCCAAATTGGAACCAAAGATGATTCCTTATGAACATGGAAATCCTTGGTCCAACGAAACGCATGCATTGGAAACTTTCCTAGTTGCCAAATCCCTCGCAACCAAATTCTATTAAAATATGCTTCAATTGAACACTTAATAAGAACGTGTCTATAGTCCATCAAGGCGATAGAAACATGGTCTCTCAGGTTCAACAAAGAGAAAAACTTCCGAATTTCTTCCAAGGACAGTTGCCCATGTGAAAAGTTACCAACTAAAGCCTAGCAAAAAGGTGCGGCAAACTTGTCAGCTTTTTCTTTGGAAAAAACAACCGCAGCCTCACCTTTATATGTTGTTACAGGTTGAACCTGAATTAGAGAAACAACTGGCTGTGAAAATAGCTGAGAAAAGGACTTTTTTGCTATTGGAGAGACACAGATTTCCCCTCAGCCGAAGGCTGAAGGGCAACCATGAAATGACGAAGACAGCAACTCATGGAATAGTCACTGAAACCCTAGCCGACTCTCGAAGGGCAGCCCCCACCAAAATTTCTTTTTTATTCACAAAACTACTAAAAGATTAAACTTTATTTTTTTCATTTATGAAAATTTTATACTAAAATTCTTCCATATACAAAGTGATTGTTTCTAAATTGCACACACATTGGATATGCCTTTATCACTAGTCACTAGTAGAGAGAGAGAGAGAGAGAGAGAGAGAGAGAGGGATTAGTATAAACTTTTTGTATCATTTTATATTCTTTCTAAACTACCTTGATAACTACCCATTTCCAACTTCCTACATATTCTTCTTCGAACTAACATATATTTCTTATGATTTTATTTTTCAACTTATTAAGTAAATCTTAATTTTTATTAGTGGCTATCGATTATGGTTATGAATTATTACTAAATAATTACTTGCTTATACATTTTATTTAATAGAATTTTCTACATATTTACTATTGCAACATAAAACTAATTTTCTTGAAAATGAATTAAAATATAGTCAAAAAATTTATCACATATTTCTTTTATTAGTTGTACATGTATTCGTGTGTGTCTTGAACACTAGTATAAATTATGGTTGAGTAGAAAATCTTTGTAAAAATATATTTGGAATTTTATTACATATGCAATAGAATTTCAAGTAAAAATTGTCTTGTGATTGTCATCAGCATTGCAATCCTTATGATTTACTTCGAAAGATTTGAAGTCAATTTACTGTGTAAATTTAATTCTAATATCATGGACAAATTATTTAGAAATTCATACAAAAATCACATTTGAAGCCTTTGATTTTATGATTTTTTAGTTTAGTCCTTCATATTTGAGTATTTATATAATTCAATCTGATGCAGTTAGTAGCTAGTCAAATTGTTCCTCTTACAAAGAGCTATAACAAACTAGTGGGAAGGGCTAACCTATGTGTATGCAATTTACAGGAAAAGTTAGTTTAAAAGGTGAAAGTTAAATACTTGTAGTTATATGTAGTTTTGATAAATTTAAAGGCAATTGTTTTAACTTTGTATGAGGAAGTATAGAAATTGCAAATGAAGAATATAATTGAAAAGATCAAGTACATTTACACTGGTTTGAAGGCACACACAAAGTGTGTGCACATTAAAAAATATTCATAAAGAAAAGGATATAATTTATTGGTGATTATTGAGAATTTTATTAGGCTTATAAATGAGAATATCTATATATTATTTTTTGAAAAGGAAAAAGGTTGGTAGTGGTTTTTGATAACTAATAGGTTGTTGAATAGTTGAGGCCTACATAGGGAAAGTGTATATAAGAAGAGTATAGTAGCAGCAATTATGTAGGAGAGAGAAGTTTAACTCATAAGATATGGGTATATCATACTTAAGTTCCGTTTGATAAAACTAAATCTGAATTCTGAAGTCTGAATTCTAAATTCTGAATACTGAAACAATTAATTTACTGAATTTTAAGTACTGAAAAGAAATATATGAATGTCTGAATTTTAATGCTGAACCTATTTATACTGTTTGATAAACATTTATAACTAAATGCTTAATAAGTTAAATTTAACAATTTTTCCCTTATATCTTTTCATCCAAAAAAGAAATAGAACCTATGATTTAATTAGTTTAAAATTTTTAGGTATGAAAATGACAATATTTATTTTTAAAGGCAGAAAAGATGTGAAAGTCATTAGAAAGGCAGAAAAGAGAAATAGAAAATCATTAGATAGAGAATATTAAATTGTTTAATTAGATAAGAATTTTGAATATAATTAATAAACAAGGGTAGATTTTGTAGATAAGATAAGGTAGTTGAAGTAATTCTATTGATTCTTTTCCGAATTAAGCATTCAGTTAGGATTCTTGTGCTGAACAAAATACACACAAGTTCAGCACTACTTAACAAATTCAGCAAATGTATTTTCATTTATCAAACACTCAAAACATCTGAATGTTTGAAAAAGTTTAGATTCAGCACTTTTTTATGTTATCAAACAGGCCCTTAATCTGGAAAGGGTATATTTGAAACTAGTATTAAGCCCACCCCAATGTGTGCAATTTAGAAATAATTAAAATGAATTAATGTTATATGAAATTTTCGTTCTTTACATAAATCAAATTGATATAAAGTTCATAATATTATACTAGTACTTTGGTAGTTAGATTAGGGTGGTTATAAGTAGTTATAAAGGCAAAATGTGATTAGGCAATTAGTGTAAAAATTAATTATTTGTAAGGGTAAAGTTGAAAATTCAAAAGATGACGAAAATTGTTTACACCAACTGCCACCTCTCTGGCTTCATATATTGTATAGATAATAAATAATAACACAATTTTTAAATACTAAACTCATGACTCATGCATTGTATATAGAGACATGTGCAATAGAAATGTCACGAAGGATTGAATGAATTTTGGGGAAGGAAATTAGACATGATCATGCAAAATTAACTAACTTCCGTGCTTGTTCTACTAAGTTTTTTTTTAAGTAATGCAGTCCTAGATTTAATAGAGGTATAATTCACAATGTATTAAGTGACACTTTTTTTTTAAAACACCAAAGGATTAGAGGCATTTGCTATACATAAAATATATAAAAGGAGAGTAGTAGTAATTAATGTGAATATTTTTTGTCATTTTTTAACTTCCAATTTTACTTTTAGAAAAATAATTTTTACTCTAATCACTTTATCATCTTTGCAAACATCACTACTTATAACTATCCAAAGCATTATAACTGCTAAATTATCTATTATTTTATTGAAGAACAAATTACTCATAAATTGAAGTACTAATTTTTACTCTAACCACCTAATCACATTTGCAAAAACTAATAATTATCCTAAGTATTGTAATTATCAAATTATCTATTATTTTATTGGATAAAAAAACAACTCATAAATTCAAATTTGTTAATGAAAATTTTATATAAAATTTATTTGTGTAAAAACCAAATTTATATATTTTTACGCACATTGAATGTGCCTTTAACACTAGTATATAACAGACATAGAGATAATGTAAACAACATATATAGAGTAGAGATAGTAACATATACAATTATTTCGATACCCTATTTTTCCAAAAATATGTTTCATTGCCTTCAACCACTTCTCGCCGTCCCTATCTTGCAACCACTGCTCCCTACCACTTTCACTCCTACCCTCCCTCTTCCACTAGGCCACCCTTCTTCCTTTTCCCTTTGCCAATCTCCTCGCTTCTTGCCATCCTTCCTTTCCGTATCTTACCTATCCCAAACCCTCTAATGAAAAAAAAATTATTATTTTTAGATTTTATGCATATTGAATGTGCTTTTAACACTAATATGTAATAGACATAGAGCTATTATAAATTATATATATATAATAGAGATAGTTACATATATAATCATTTCGACACCCTATTTTTCCAAAAACTGTGTTTCCTTGCCTTTAACTACTTCTCCCTACCCCCCATCCTGTAGCCACCGCTCCCTACCACCTTTTTTCGTTCCCTCACTCTCCTATTAGGCTACCCTTCTTCCTTTCCTCTCCTATTAGGCTACCCTTCTTTCTTTTCCCTTTGTCGATCTCCTCACTTCTTGCAATCCTTCCTTTCCATATCCTACCTATTCTAGACCCTCTCACTTTCTCCCTTTTGCTATCCCTCCTATTGAGGAGCGTGAGGTATACATATAACATTAAACTCATCCTAATTAAGTTTTACATTTATAAACTCCTAAATACCCTACACGCGATTTATCGCAAGTATACGAATCGTGAGCGAGTATAGGGTATTAAGGGTCGATCCCACAAGGAAGATTGCAATTACCGGCACTACTAAAGTTTCTCTATTATTTAGACTATCAATGAATTATAACAAGTAAAACCTACTGAACTTATGCAAGAAAATAACAAATGAAAGCTCCTTAGGTTGTGGTATCCCTAAGTACTCATGCAAGTGCTATATTTGGATCATTGAGTACTACTATCTAGCCTAGGTATGGTGTAATTTCCTTAAACATGTGAAACCTACTTTTGTAGTGAATCAACTATACTCATAACTAATCCATACCTATTCTCATGGTTATGAAATTAGCTACAAGTTCATTTCTTCAATGAAATTACATGAAATTAATCACTAAAACCACATAGGTACACCTCTACTCTCGTGAGTGTACTCCCTATGTTTAGCACTTCTTGAACTAGTGTTAAATCTCAATTTTCATTGCAGAAACAACACCTTAGATAATCACAATTAATGGTACCAGATTAATCATGATTTAAAGGGCCAAAGTGCTAAATAACTTGCTCAAATAATAGTAATCAAATAACCAAATAATAAACACTAACAATCATAGAAAGTTCAACCAAACCCAAGGCATAAACTTTAAAGACACATATTGAACACAAAATCCAGAACTTGCATATTAACTATACTTAAGAATCTGATACAAAAGATAAAGAGTTGGAGAAGAGATAACCCATGTCACTTGAGTTTCAATTCCTCCTTCTTCAGCTACATCTTCATCCTAATCTAGCCATACAAGAATGGATGAACTACACTTACTCTATACTAAACTAACCTAACACTCAGAAAATGCAAGAGCCACATTTCTGCACTCCAAGCTTTCTCCCGTATCTCTCTATATTCTCACTTCAATCTTGCAAGTTTTGACTATATAAAGATGAAAGGTGGTCAAGAAATGAGGCTTACACCTCCCTTTTACAGCTGGTAATGCTTCTCACATGCCTAGCATTACATGTGACTTAGTGGAGGTGAAATTGAGTTTTCTGCATAAAGAACAGCCTTCTCTGACCACAATCTGGCCAAGTTCCGGCCGGATTGCTACAGTGACATTTTGGTGCACTTTTGTTCAATTTCCAGCTCTGCTCCAATTTTGCGTCAACTTCAACTGAACTTTTCTTGATTATAAAAGCTGATTTAGCTCTTGACTAAAACATAAAACTTGTAGGCCTTTGAGTTATATTTTCAATGCATCAAGAATCACCTCATTTGGATTTGTGTAGGCTGAGAAATGACCAAAATACCCTTGACTGCTCACTACCCTGTTTCAGCTTTGACCAATAGAAATTAGCTACTGTAATTCGGCTTTTTGACCTGGAAAACCTTCGAACTGGATTCAGATATTTTCACCAAAGTTGTAGATCTATCTCTTATTCAAATTGGTTTAAGAATCATCTCAATCCGATCATTGTATCTCAAGTTATAGCCAAAATACGAAAATGTGTCAAAACTGTCAAAATGCACAAAATCCAAGTAAAAAGTGATAAAAACCTCATTTAATCATTTAAAAGCATTTTTCACCAATTATAGCCAAAATGATTCATTTTCTTCCAATTATATAACCAAAGTGACTAAAAATAATATAAAATGTCATACAATTATTACGTAAATTAGTCACTTATCGCCTATCATCTCACCCATCCTTGTAGCCCACCAACATAGATTGTCGTCTTCCCGTAGCCATATCTCCTTCATTCTTCTGTTCATGTCACTATTAATAGCTTATTTGCCAATTTTAGGTCATTTTATGGGCAAATTTGATGCTTATCTTAAACAAATACTCTAAAAATATTTTTAAAAAACTACCTAAAAGCACTTAATTAAAACATGATGTGTTCTTTAAATATATCTACAATAAAAGTTTGTTTAGAAACATAGTAAAATACCTTATCCAAATGGAGTCTAAACCACTATATAATATTATAAGAGCAAACTTTTTAAACACCATCAATATACATTTTTATTACACTAGTAGGTTTAGATCATTATCACATAATATGAATTCAAATTTGAAATTCAAATCATGCATATATGGCATACACCCATAATTACTAGTGTAAAAAAAATCTTTATCCTGGAGTGCATAAAAAGTTAATCCATATTATAATACTATACACTATTAGTTTCATTAATAGCAAATATTATTAGCATAAGTATATATCTTGCACTAATGCAAACAATTATGTGGTTTCAATATTATATATTAATAGTAGGAAATTCTGCATGGTTTTGAAACAAGAAAAGCCTTGGATTTGAAGCCAAAATTGCATATTTTATTAAACCATAAAACCAAATTGTATTGCTTAACATTGTTTGCCAACGTAGGCTTTCTCAATAGTTTGAGAGCTAATTGAAATTTTGGATAAATATTAGATATATTTAAATAACTTATCCCATTTTTTCCTTCTAGGTAGTCCTTGATGGTAATTTTAGTTAGAAGAACATAATAATGGCTCACACTTGCATTATTAGTCTTGAAAAGATGAAGATTTAACTAAAAAAATCCATATGGTTGGTGTGTATTACTTATTGTCCCAAAATGGACTTATAATATTTTTTTCTAGGTTATAGAATAAAATGCATGATTATTTTCAGAAGGGATATCCTCTGTTTCTATAATGACAGCATATAATTCTATATTTTATCACTAGCAAAGCTACTGAAAAAGTAGTTAGAAAACCTAATACTAATGAATATATAATGGATCACTAACCACCCGTTTAGTTCCCATTAGGGAATGGCAATGGCAATCACTATGGAAGGCCCCCTCAATAGCGATGGATTTATCAAGATTCCGTTTTGTAAAGACTTGTGTTTGGTATCTGTGGTTGAAATGAGAATCAATTTTCGTTTTTAATTTTTTAAACCCTTTTGCTTCTTTTTTTCTCTTTTTCTTTTCTGTTTGCTTCATCTCTTCCGTTTCTTCTTCATCCACTCCAAGCATTGCCACTCTCACTGATGGCCAAGCAAATAACCAATCTTCAACCCCTAAAGGCCAAATTACATGTTAGAAAAATAGAACACCAATTTGTCTTTCTTGGGTTTCCAAAACAAATCTCTAAATATGGATCTTACTCTTAACAAATCAATTTTTTCACAACCACAAAACCCAAACCAACTATAAGCCATGATTAAATTTATTAATTTTGATTAGTGTGTGTGTTCTTGATATACTGTGTGAAGAATTTTCTGTGATTTTTGTGTCCTTTTTTTTTAGAAATTTTTGGATATTTTAGCAACATTTTTGGAGTGGATTACATGATTTGTGGATAGTTGTTGTTACTTGTGAAGTTTTAATGAAACTTTTGATGATATAATGAGGAGATATTGGTGAGGTTGCTTGGGAGTTTCTGCTTGAAAGTGGTTGACATTTTTGGCATTTTTTTTGTTGCTTTGTGGGATTTTTGGAGTGTTGGTTCTATTGTTTTTGCCTTTTAATTGAGATTGTCATGGTATTCTAGGGTATATTGCTTGCGGGGTGTTTGTTAGAATTTTGCGATATTACTTATGGTTTTTTTGTTAAGTTTGGGCAATGCCTCCGTGAACTAAGAATGCTGGTCGTGCTTTTGCTTCTCGTAAAAGGAGGCCGACTTCAGTAGGAGGTAAGTCTAGCCAGCCTCCACCTCCATTTGACAATTCTCAAGTTTTAAATGTTGAAAATGAAAAATGGTATTTGGGTAGGATTGGTAATACTATATTAGTTGAAATAGATATGGATGCTGCTTTTGATAATGAATATCACTTTCATGATTTATTCACTAAATTTGGTTGGGGTCGGATGTTGGATTTTCCTATTTATTATTATCCTAGCTTGGTTCATCAGTTCTATGCTAATATAGAGCATAAGAACAGGTTTAGTAGTGTTATAGTGGATAGCTTTGTAAAAGGGAAGCGTATAACACTTATTCGTCAGTTCTTGTTTGAATTTTTTTGGGTGCTAAAAATGATGGACTTCCTTTTGAGCACAATGAAACCACTATCACATATGATCCCAATAGGGTATTTGAGACTACCATTCAAAAGTTTTATTATTGGAGGAAGTTTAGAGAGAAGATGGCTCAGGGTGGTGGGGTTGTCAAGGATATAGGTCCTATATCCCTACTAGTTTCTTGAATTTAAGGCGCAATTGCTTGTCTACTTGCTCACCAATAATATTGTTCATGCATCCAGTAGTAAGAATGTCATGCGAGTCTCTGATTGTTATATTATAGATAAGATGAAGAATGGGTTAGGAGACGTCCTAGGGGTTCCATTAACTACAATTATTCTTGATACTATGACTAACACTACCTGGTATAACAGGAAAAACAATGCTTGTCCCTATGTTCGTTTGCTAGCCTTGATTTTTCAGCATTTTGAGATAGATTTCCAGGGTGAAACCAAGGAAATATAGCATCAGAGTAAGAATTTGAGAATGTCTACCATTGGCCGAATTGCTTATGCCAAGGATGCAAATGATGATGATAGTGATGAAGAAGCTACCTTTGAGTGCTTGGAGGCTTACCCAAGAGCTAGGGAGGGTACTTCGTAGTAGCACCACAAGCCTAGCATTCATGAATTACTCCAGACAGTGCTAGCAGAGGTCCGAGGAACTCGTGAGTCGGTGGAGCAATTGAAGGAGTGAGTGACAGGGATGGAAGGTCGCCTTATGAGCATTGAGGAGGAGTTAGCCATGTAGTGTCCCTATCAACCGGGTCCCCCTTATGTTTTTCATTTTATTAGTTTAATTTTTATTGTTTTTTGGGGTTTAGAGGTGGTGTTCATAGCTTAGGTTTTGTCATTTGTTAATTAGGGATTTTTGGTGGTGTATTGACTTCTATTTGTAGGTTTCTTTTCTTTTTTTTTTTTTTTTTGTTTGGAAAGGTTTCTTTGGAGCTGACTCAATCTTGGATGACAATTGGCAGTTGTTCTTTCAACTTTTACTTTGCAATTACTTTATCAGGGGAGTTTCACTATTCATCTTTTTTCTTGTTCTTATTTCTTTGTTTTATTCCCAACATTAAGGTCAATGTTGTCTTAAGTGTGGGAGGGTGATAAAAGGGTGAAGTGAATTTTGGTGAAAACTTTTGGTTTTTTGTATTTTCTTCCTTGATAGGCAATGGCTCATATTTCAAGTGCTATTTTTGTTAAGGCTTGGTTTTTTTCTTTATGAATGTGTTAAGTGTTGAATGATGTTACTTAAGAGCACTTCTTTTGGTGAATATTTGATATTTTGAGATTTTTTTTAATATTTTGCTAACTTTTCTAAGTATTAACTTTTCTTTAATGAATATTTGGTATTTTTTGATTTTTCATTTTTTGGCTAACTTTTCTAGGTATTATAAATATTTGTTTCTTTCTTATGAATTTGACCAAGTTATTAATCTTAATTTTCCATATTATTGGGATATGAAGCAAGATTGTGAGTTGGTACAGGAATGCTTATTCATTTAGTGTGACTATACTTCGTTGGTTGTTGTTGCCTAGCAATGAGAGGTCTTCATCTAAAAGTATTGACTTTCGGGTCAAACAGTGACAATAGCATGGGTATATGGTTCTTAAGCGGTGAAAACTGAGTTGATAAGTGAATATTTAACGTATATTTTGTACGAATTTGGTATGAACTTTTGGTATGTTTTGAGAAGATTAAAGCCATATTTGAACTCTTTTGGTGCTAATTGATTAAATATTGTTTAAGTGTTCAAAACTTGATAAATGAGTGGATTAATGTGTTAATTTTGTGAAAATATGAAGGATATTGATATATGGAATTCATGCACGAGATGAAAGACAGGTAAGGATCATCCGGAGTACAAAGTACAAAAGAAATTGGGAGCAAAAATGTAGAAAAACGAAAGAAGTGAAAAACTGGAAATTTGATCAATACGGATCCGAGCCCGGATCCGTGTGAACAAGGGGCAATCCGAGCCCTCGTCTGTACTTCTGGAGCAGTGTATCCGAAGACAAACGATCCGAGCTCGGATTCATCAGGAAAAGGCCTCGGATCCATAAGATCCGAGTTCGGATCCATTTTCACCCCTCGGATCCGAGACTCGGATCTGTCTCTCCCTTCAGCAAGTGGCACAACCGTTTTTCTTTACCTTTCTCACAACTTTTCTAGCTATTTTGAGGGACAGAAATCGGTGGCACATGCTTCTGCAACAAAAGAGAATACCAAATGAGTTGTAGACAAAAGGAAACATCATATCTTTGACTTCTTTTTACAAAATCTGAATGGAAGAAATTATGAAGTGAGAGGAATACAGTTTCTACCACTTTTTATGCAGAAACACAGGGGAGAAGCCAAGGGAGACCATACGTAGCTAGTTTTCCTTCTTGTAACTAGTTTCTCTCTAAGCTAAGAGTTCTTGAAGCAGATTTTTGGAGTTTTCACTTGTAATCATATTGTGCAAGAACATAGCAGAAATTGGAAGGCTTCACCATCAATTGGCTAAGCTTTCTTTTGTCTTTCTTGTACTTGTACTTTATGATGTTTTGCATTAATAAACTTGTGAGTTTGATTGTTAAATCATGTTAAATCATTCATGAGTAGTTAATTTTCTTAATCTAGGGAGTAGATGAAACTTATGGCTAAATAATACTAATTGAATATGATTTACACTTGTTATATCTTGTATTAACTTGTCTACTTGTGTAGCTGTGATTACTTGTTATTGATTGATCACCAATAGCATGTTTATAGTTGTTATTGTTCAATGAGAATTGGTAGTAACAATGGAAATACATGAGTAGAGTTTAAGTTGTATGTTCATGAAAATAGAGATACACTTAGGTGAATTATTTAGCATTTCATGAAAGAAAACAGAGTAGTAGTAGTATTTCACCATGAAAATAGGGAAAACTATATTGCTCTAGGCCATTTCATCATGAAAATGAGACTTGGTAATTTTGGAAATGAATCTCTGGTTAAACAAGAATAATAACAAGAGGTAAATCCATTCATTTGTGTTGTTTATGCCATAAGTAGAATCTACATCCCTAGAGTCTTCGTTAAGTGAAATTTCTCCATTTGAATTTAGCATTTGTTAAAATAGAATTGCAGATCAGATTTGTAGACATTTGTATTACATTTTTTTGCTCAAATTCATTCAATAGTCTAAATAATAGAGAAAATGAGGACCTAGTAATTGGTTAATTTGCTCCTTGTTGGATCTACCCGATACACACCTTGTATTACAATTTCGACCTGTATACTTGCAGTCCAACAGGTGTAAAATCGGATTTAAACTTGTATTGATATAAAAATTCCGTCAAGTTTTTGGCGCCGTTGCCGGAGAGCGGCAATATTAGGCCCTAATCATCTCTATTAATTTAGATATTTTCATTGTTTTATTCAAGTTGTTGATTTTAATAATAAAAACTGCAAAATTTCTCTTGTTTTTATTTGTAGTGTATGCGCCCCGATCAAATCGAGAAGTTGCACTTTTTGATCCTAAAATTGAGAGGACACTAAGGAGACAAAGGAGGAATACACCACATCAAGAGGAACAAGAGGTTTGGCAGCCAATTGAAGAAATCTTGATAGAATTACCATTTGAGGAAGAAATGACGAAAAATGACTCAAATAGGCGAATTCTGCGAGATTTTGCTTTATCAGGATCACAAGATTCTCAAACCAGCATTGTAAGGCCAACGGTAAACGCTAATAATTTTGAAATAAAATCATCACTGATTCAAATGGTTCAACAATCTCAATATGGAGGTAATGCTACCGAAGATCCAAATTCTCACTTGTCAACATTTCTTGAAATCTGTGATACAATTAAGTTTAATGGTGTTAGTGATGATGCAATTAAACTTCGATTGTCTCCATTTTCACTAAGGGACAAGGCTAAGGTTTGGCTACAATCTCATCCTCCTAATACTTTTACTACTTGAGCTAAATTAGCTAAGACTTTTCTTAATAAATTCTTTCACCTGGAAAAACTGCTAAACTTAGAATGGATATAACTAGTTTCTCTCAACAGGAAGGAGAGACATTGTACGAAGCTTGGGAGCGCTATCAGGAATTGCAACGAAGATGTCCTCATTATGGCCTACCAGATTGGCTAGTAGTCCAAACATTTTACAATGGTCTCACCTATCCAATAAAGACGCATGTAGATGCGGCAGCGGGAGGAGCTTTGATGGGAAAGACAGCTGAGGAAGCTCAGCAATTGATTGAAAAAATGGCTGCTAACAACTACCAATGGGCAAACGAACGAGGTAATACAAAGAGAACCGCAGGTATGCTCGAAGTAGATACCTTGAATATGTTAAGTGCAAAAATGGATAATGTGGTTAAGATGCTTAATAGGCAAGTTGGTTCTAGTTCTAATTAAGGAGTAGTTGTTGCATGTTGTACTATTTGCGGCAGAGATTATGATGATTTTATGTGTTCTAGCAGCGAACAGGTTCAATATCTTAACAATTACAATCATCCACCCCAAAACAATCCATACTCCAATACCTATAATCCAAGATGGCGTAATCACCCGAATTTTGGATGGAAAGATCAAGGGAACCAACAAAGACCGGTTAATCCACCGGGTTTTCAACCGAAGCAACCATTTCCGGAGTCCAAACTAGCTTGGGAATTGGCAATTGAAAAACTGGCAAATGTATCAAATGATAAAATTGAAAAGTTAGCCATTGTCACTACTCAACGGTTTGAAAGAATTGAAGGAAGGATGGACCAACTCACCAATATGTACAGGAATGTTGAGGTCCAATTAGGACAAATAGCAAATGCGGTTAACAATCGCAACCAAGGGGATTTACCTAGTAAGACTGAAGTGAATCCGAGAGAGCATGTCAATGCAATCATTCTTAGAAGCGGTAAAACGGTTGAAGGACCTAATTTTGGAAATTCAGGTGGTGAAAAAGAAAGGACCAATCAATCGAAGGGGAGAAAGAAAGCCGAAATGATCATGTTGTCATTGATATTGATGCACTTCCTCCCAAATTAAATTCTCAATTAAATCCTAATGTGATTCCTTTTCCTCACAAGTTGAAGAAAGATGGACAGGATCGGGAGTTTGAAAAGTTCTTCAAAATGTTTAAACAATTGCACATTAACATTCTTTTCATTGATGCTATAACACAGATTCCCTCTTATGCACGTTTCTTGAAAGACATTATGTCAAGGAAGAGAAAAATTGTAGACAATGAGATGATAACATTAACGGAAGAGTGTAGTGCATTGATTAAAAACAAACTCCCTCCTAAATTGAAAGATCCGGGAAGCTTTTCTATTCCTTGCACAATTGGTCAATTGCATTTTTCTAATGCTTTAATGGATTTAGGTGCAAGTGTGTCACTCTTGCCACTATCAGTTGCCCAGAAGCTAGGACTTCAAGAGCTAAAACTACCAATATCACATTGCAATTGGCGGATCGGTCAATCACACATCCAATGGGTATTTTGGAAAATGTGCTCATAAAGGTAAGACAATCTATAATACCTGTGGATTTTGTTGTCTTAGATATTGAGGAAGATGTGAGAATGCCAATTATTTTAGAACGACCGTTTTTAGCCACCGCACGAACTATAATTGATGTGGAAAAAGGTAAGCTTATATTACGGGTTAATGGTGAGGAATTGGAATTCAATTTGGATAATAAAGAAGAGAGTATAAAGCCTACTGCTCTTATTTCTAATATGCCATGTGATGAAAAGGATAAATATATAAATGATCTTGGTACTAACTTTCATGGTGTAGGAGCAAGGAAGGAGAAGATAAGGATGGAAGTTGGCTTAATAAATTCGCCATTCCATGAAAAAAATGAAGAAAAGTTGAGCCAACTTGAAAAAGACAAGCAAATTCCATTCCAAGGTGCAGTCGAGCCTCTCTATGACAAGTCTAATATTTCTCCTTGGCATTTGAGGAAATTGGACTATGGAGATCCATGCATGACTCACCACATGGTAAATTGGCTCGGGAGTTTCGACCCGTGGGGAGAAAATCGCTCCCTAATGTTCTAAAATGAACCGAACCTAAGAGTCGAGCCAACGATGTGACAGCCCCACCTCCCCCTAAGGCGAACCAAAGGGTTCGGCGGGCCGCCTGCCCAACTCTCGCCGGGACTCAGTCGTTCACTCAAACAAATCCGAAATAAAACCACAAGAATTCATATAGTAAAAATCGAAAACTTAAAGCAAAACTTATATACATTTCAAACTCAAAATGGAGTTCAATCATTGAATATGCAAAGGTTCTCAATTCCTCATACATCCAGCCCATGCCAATACATAAAATGATTCCAAATCCAAACTGTACAAGATATATGCCATCCAGCCACGTGAATAAGTACTACAAGCTTTCCTTCGCCACGAGCCCTGTGGAGGGGAATACAATATTTTTGGGGTGAGCTAGAAACTCAGTGAGTAACCAATAAAATCAGTAATCAAATATATTTCACAATAATGCATTTCGATGATGTCATGATTCCAAGATCAATTGTACGTATTTTTGCTCTCGTGAGTCAGTGAAATCATTGCACTTAAACACCCAATGCTCAAATAGCTCAAATAACAGATAAACAGGAATGAGGAGCCATCGTGCTCCAAATAACTAGTAAACAGATAGTGGAGACGTTGGTATTCAGCACAGACTTCTCAAGAACTCAGTTAAGCCAAATCATGTCATGAACTCGCATGCCGGCACACATGATATGCAAACAAGTAAATAATGCAAGAAACGGTTCAAAAGTAACTTTGGAAACGGTTTAGGGTCACTCACCTCCACGGCTCAGAAACCATCCATCATATATCATTACCTTGCTCGATTCCAAGCCCTAAATCACAAACTCAAAGCAATCATACATTCTCAAAGTTCGGACAGCATTTCCCCATAAATGCTTCATTTCCAACCTACAATATATTACCAATCACACATACGGTTAATAAGCAATAAAATATATCCAATTAGGCCACAATATCCCTCAATAAAAGCTAATTAGAAGCTTAAGAGCCACCATTAGAAAAACCCCCAATTAAACCCTAGAAACCGGAATTTATTCCCTCAAGCGTAACTTTTCCGCAACGATCGCAGTTAACGTATAAAAGTTTCGTTTAACATCTTTTGGCACAATATCCATAAGTGAAGCTACCCTTATCAGATTGGAATGAAATTTATACCATTTCGAAGCTAAGACAAGGACCTACAACTTTCATGAAGACCACTCAGTCTAGTTCTCACTCTAACTAGGTCAAATTTACCAAAAAACTCCAGATTTTCCAGTTCGAAACTCACTGTGAAATCAACTAGCAGTCCTGCTTTATTCACTCATATCTCAGCACACACAACTCCAATTCAGGTAATTCCAAAGCCATTTGAAAGCTAAGATACAAGGCTATAATTCTCAAGAAGATATCATCAACCAATTCGGTAATATTCCTGGTCAAACTAACCACTTGCAGAGGCTGATTTTCATTTTCGGACAGAAACAGGACAGCAGGGGTATTTCGGTCGTTTCATAGGATACGTTGCTCCGATTGATCTGAAATTTTGTAGGAAACTATAAAACATCATTCTCTACAACTTTCAGTTTTTGTGCTAAGGCCAAATCGGCCTCTAACTAGGTGTAACAGTACCAGGCAGAATTGGAAAAAAAATGAAACCCTAATCTGGAATTCATGCATTCAAGTGCTAATCTTCCACAAAACAACATCTAAAACAACTAAAAACCACTAATAAGCAATTAATTGAAGTAAAGAGGATGTGTCCGTTATGCAAAACCCGTCAAATCTGTCTTTTGTTAAACTTCATTTCCGCACATGTTGTTAGCTTGATTTTTGTACTTATATGACTTTGAGCCTATGGAATGGCTATTGAAATGAGATGATATTGTGTGTGACTTTGGGATTGATTGAGGAAAACAATGAAGCCATAAATGGCTGGAAAAATAGGTAAATACAAAGGGCGTGCTGCCCAAATTTTCGCTCGAGGGCTAAGTTTCTATTTGAATTTGTATATTTTCGTTTGGCAAATACTATGACCGTTTTCCATCTTAAAACATGATCCTTCTTCAATTGGAAACTCCAAATGTTTACTTACGCTTACCAAATAAAAAAGAGTGGTTTAGGATTTTCTTGGGTATTTTGTCCTCCCTTTTTCATGGATTTCATTAAAACATTTAGTCTATAATATCTACTTAGATATGAGATGATTTTGAACCATATAAACAATCCCGAAAACAGTATTTCTTAGCCTACCTAGCTGGATTCCGACTTGCCTTTGGTTTAAGTGTTTCCATTGGAAAATTTTATAACCCTTTTGAGTTAGGTTTTACGTTTGGACTATGAAACCCTAGTTATTTTTGTCCACGGGTCCAAATGTCCTCGTTTCACTTTAAAGTCTTTTATACGTTCTACTCATCAATTGTCGAGTTCTTTGAGTTCACCTAATTGTTTGTGTTAGATGAGCTGTAATATTCTTTCTTGTTTAATCTTAGGTTTTCTTGGTGACTAAAGATAATATCCGGAAGGATATTTTGCACGTTGTTTTGCGTATATAGGTGAGTGTTCCCTGTTTGTTATATTCTTCTTGACTTCATGACTTGTTGTTGTTGTTTGATAATGTGTTAAGTGTTTTCAACGATTTCCAAAACGAATTTTCTAGGCGAGCGTGTACTTTATCGCGCTCGACCTAAATGAAACTTGAAATTTTAAATGATTTAATGATTAATACATTAGTTGTGCATGATGTAAGCATTTTGGCTAAACTGGGCCCTGCCCTTCGTTACCGATCGACTCGAGCCAGAAGCGGACTCGGTCGGGCGATATGGTGATCCTAGGTGTGAACGTTGGTATACTCGAGTATTACCTTGTAGGTTGGTGGAGCCTGGCCAACGTCCAGGAGGGGGTGAATGAAATGAACAAACGAACGACCGAGGGGTTTTACTTACAAAAATTTCATTTTCAAACGATCGGAGGAATAAGGGAAAAGGTCAGGAGAACGAAGGAACGAACGAACAAATGGCTCCTTGTGAGCCCGTATCCTTTTAATGTATGTGTTAATATCGCTTTCCATGGTAAATGTCTCTTGAATTATTGATGCTCTATGTTTAATGTATTGGATTGATTATTTGATTATGTGTTCGAAACCTCACTGAGTTTTTAGTTCATCCCTTTAGTTTTATTTTCCTTAACAGGGGAAGGCACGCAAGGATGAGAGCTTAGTATAGACTAGCTTGGTCTAGCTCTTTCTTTTGTAATGGTTCTCGCCCTAGCGCTTGGCATGGGCTGGATGTATGAGGAATTGAGAACCTTTGTATATTCAATGGTTGAACTCCCTTTTGAGATAGAAATGTATATAAGTTTCGCTTTAAGTTTTCGATTTTTGCTATATGAATTCTTGTGGTTTTATTTCGGATTTGTTTGAGTGAACGACTGAGTTCCGGCTAGAGTTGGGCAGGCGACCTGCCGAACCCTTTGGTTCGCCTTAGGGAGAGGTGGGGCTATCACAAACGACTATAAACAAAAGCGCTTATTGGGAGGCAACACAATAATAATAGTGTATTAGTGTGCTTTTATGTGTTTTCTTACATTTTGGTGTGATTTAATTAACTAATTAGATGTATTTCACTTTTTTTGTAGGAAAAACGGCAGTTTCCTCATCCATCTTGGAGGTGCACTTGAAGAACAAGTGTAAAAAGGGAGGTTTTCTTACCAAATTGTGTTTTAAGTGCTTAAAATTCCCATGCATATATATACATTGTACATTTCAAGTATATTTAAGTGAGTTTTGGTGATAACATGGTTATAAATGTTCATGAACTCATTTGATATGCATTTACTGCCCAAAAATATCATTTTGGTGTAAAAGTGCAAAAATGATCAAAGAACCTCATTCCTCGATTTTCAATGAAGATGAGTTTGATGTGTTTTGAGAGATTGGATATTGTGTTTATGGTATATTACATGTGCGTGGGAGGTTGAAATTGATAAAAAGTTTGTCCTATGTGTAATTTGGAATTGGCCGGAAAAGGGAGAAAAAGTTTGAAAAATTGCAATTTCTGCAATTAGTGCAGAGAAATACAGATCCGAACTCGAATCCGAAAAACTCAGACGGATCCGACCTCAGATCATTTGAAACTCAAAAATGAAAATAGGGGATCCGAGCTCAGATCCAACAAAACTCAGTTTGATCCGAGGGCTCGGCTAAACTTCTGGAGTGACAGATCAGAGCTCTGTTGGATCCGAGGGCTTTCAGAACCGATCCGACCTCGGATCGGTTCGCGGATATAGCAGAAACGAAGCCTCGTTTCTACATTTTTCAAAATTTTTTTTCCCTCTTTTCACCGAACCCTAACCCTCTCTCTCTAATCTTCCCTTTTAACCATCAATTCTCTAATCTTTCACCATAAACACCTCTCCAACCCTCGTCTGATCATTAACCCCAATCTATTTCACCGAAAAACCACATCAAAGAAGGGTTTTGATCTTCAAAAATCACAATTCGGGCCGCACTGAAATCTCACAATTTGAGGTCGAATTTGGGCTTGTTTCTCTTCCATTTTTACATCATTATCATCTTCCATCATCACTCCATCTATTTGAGGTAGCAAATTGCGAATTCCTTTGACATTTTATATTTCCTATTTTTGTATTTTTTTTTTAGTTTTTGGGTATATGTTGATAAATGCTTATTGATTGAAATTTCTCGATAAAATTGTGCCACATTGTGTTTAAATAGATTGTTATAACAAATTTCAAGCTTATTTTTTAGAGAATTGTGGATTTGGTGATATTTTTGAGATTTTTCTAATTTTTTTTGGGCTTGAGTATTTTAGTGATTTAGACTTGTGCATTTTTGCTTTCATTGAATATATGAACTTGTTCTGAGGAGTATAAATCACTGTTGTATCAATTGAAAATGATATGCTATCATTAGAGCAAATTTCATTGGGTAAAAGAGTGTGTTTATGATATTGAACCACTTTTGCTTGAAATCTCTTATTTTGTTGAGATAATTTGCATTTGTTTGGATGAATTGGAACTCATGTGTATGCAAACTGAGTGTTATGTATTTCTTTGAAAAATCTGCTAAACATTGACAATTGTGTAAATTAAGGATATTTTGGCAATGCATACGAAAATGTGGCTTTACAAGCATTGGATTGGAGATATTCTCAAGTGTTTGAGATGTTCATTCTTGCAAATATCTATAATTCTAAAGTGTTTGAACTTATTATGCATGACATGATTTCCTTATTGAAAATATAACTTCTAAATGTTAAAAGTGGATTTGAGAATGTGTTAAGCAAAGTATTTACTTCAATTTGTTGATTGTTGGCAGGGAGTTTAGCCATTTTTCAAGGGGAAACTCTGCCGAAATTTTCTTAAATTCTTATTTAACATGTGTGAGCAAGATTATATTGTTTCTAATGCATATTCATCTTGTTTGTGTATAGGTATTATGGCTTGCACAAGGAGGGCTCGCATTCGTACTCCTATTCCTTCTTCAAGTGAGGAACACACACCCTCTTTGCATGAGGACTCGCTAGAAGAGGAATCTCCATCACCGGAGCCGCCACCTCGCTCTCGCCGGAAGACCGCATCCACTAGCCGCGACGAGCCGCTTCCAGATTATGACACCACTAGATTCACGTCACTCGAGAATCAACAGTGGTACGAAGCAGGTTTAGATAAGGAAATTATCATTGAAAAGCACCTGGCACCGGAGGTGGATGCGCACTACCACATCTCTACGGCATTCAAGAGACTCGGATGGGAGAACATCCTTCAATTGTCCAAGCACTACTACCCCAATCTGGTCCGGGAGTTCTATGCCAATGTAGAAAACAAACAGAGCCACAGTGGCAATCTCATCGTCTCGTGGGTTCGAGGCAAGAGAGTGGCTCTCAATCGGGATACACTGAGACACTTCGTCAAACTCAAAGACGAAGGAAAAGATGTTAAATTGACCAAGGAGTTCAAGGCACGTGATCCATGGCAAGTGGGAGAGGCCGTGACACGTCTTGAGAGTCAGTACCGTGAGCGAGGAAGTGCGAAAAAACTCACAGTATACGCCGACTCCTTCGAGCATCGGCACCACCTGATCTTCTATCTTTTTGCCTTTAATGTGGTGCCGAAAAGGAGTGGAAAACGGGAGCTCCACAATAGTGATCTATACTTTCTGGATAAGATGATGCATGGTGTGGGCGCGCAGTTGACCGGTATTCCTCTACCCAGCATCATCATCAGCTATATGCGGACCACAGCTCGCATGAGGGCCGGCGAGACCTGCTTCGGGTTTCCTCGACTTCTATCCCTCATTTTTAAGAAGCTCAAGGTTCCTCTTGGAACCGAGTGGGCCATTGTAACTAGGTCCGCCGAGGAGGTCAGTGCTTCGATACTCAAATCTTTGAGTATCTCTACGGATTTTGGGGCTGCTATGGTTCGGGACACTGGAGAAGCATCGACTTCCACTCAACCTCCGCCTCACACTGAACCACAAGCGGAAACTCAAGAGACGGAGGCACAGCAGACTCTTCCCCCTCCCGTTCCGCGACTACCTCCTTCACCGTGCTCCAAGTGGCAAGAGCTCCTCAATGCCATTTGCTGTATAGAGACACGAGTCGTCGAGCGCATTGACCAGACGGAGCGGATGATGACTGAATGACTCGACCGACATGATCGTCGTCTTCATGCGATCGAAAATCATTTCCATATCCGTCGGTCCCCTACTCCGACACCTCAGCAGGAGGAGGGCCATATTGGTACATCACATGGTCCTCATGGAGCCGAGGAGGCCGTAGACCCTCGTTCCGATCAGCCATGAAGCTCCTTAGCGGATTGGATCTTTTATTTCTTTATTTTTTTTCTTTTCTTCTGTTAAGATAACTTTGTATATTTTATTTTTCTTTTATTTTTGGATCATCTTGTGCTACTTATGTTTCTTCATACCTTTTGTTTCACTTTGGCCAGAATTGAGATGATCGTGAGGATTAAGGGCTTCAAATTGCATCACCACCTATTTGAGGGAAGTTTCAGTTTATTTTACCTTCTTCTACAATGAGGACATTGTAGATTTTAAGTGTGGGGGAGGGATTACCTTATCTTATGGGTGATTGTGTCTTGAAATGCATGATTTTAGTTGTCTATGACTTAAAAACGTTGGAATTATATTTGGAAATATTGTCATGAGATTAATTTTCTTGAAATTGAGGTTATTGGCAGGGAGTTTTGTCCATTTTTATGGGAAAATTCTGTCAAAATTTTTCTAAAATATTTTCCAAATATTTCAAATTAATGGCCAAAATGTTCAATTTCAAGTACCTAATTCTTCCATTGGATAAAATGTTATATGTATTTTGGGAAAGTTTAGTCCTTATTTGTGACGCCCCCCCTTCTCCCAAGGGCGAACCCTAGGGTATCGGCGGGACGCCTGCCTAGCTCGCGCCAGGACTCGAAATTTCAAAACAATAAAAACTAGATAAACCAAAAGTGTACTATTCACAATATAGCCAACTCCAAAAGAGTTCTATTTACATCCCCAAAAGCAGCTAGTCAAACCACTATATTACATTATGATAACAACCAGCAGAAAGTAGACCCTAAGGAGGGTCCTTATACAAACCACCAAAACAAAAACAACCATCTTAATTGTCCAACTATTACAAGCAAACCTAACTATACTAGTGAATGTGCCAAGGAGTTCCCCGTGTCTCCCCTGCTAAGGAAAACAAAGGAAACGGGGTAAGCTATGTGCTTAGTAAGTAAACAGGGGTAAAATCGTAAATTGCACATTTAGATAAACAACTATTTCACAAAATGTCAAGTCAAGTGCAAAAGTAACAATACAAATGAAGGATACAGGTTGGCTCCAAAGCCAAGTCGTTTGCCATGCGTGACCTCCTGCCGACACTCCGTCGACCACAAATAAGGTCCGTAGAACTCCACTTGTACTCCCACCTAACACCTTATCACCCTCACTGGCCAGTCACCTCACAAACTTGCTCGAGCGAACGAAACGAAATTGAACTTGCTTCGCAAGCTCGGTTCACAAACTTGGTTCACAACTTGAACCTACAAACTTGGTGACCTCAAACTAGGTTGGACTGGCTTGGACCAAGCCCCGGCTGGCTCGAATAGTCCATCTAGGTCGGAAGATCGACCCCAACTCACAAACGTCACCCCGAGCTACAAGCTCAAGGGGTTCAAACCCAAAATAATTCATTTAAACATGTCATGTATAAATATGCATGTAAATTAGGGTTTAGGTCGAGTGCGATGAAGTACACCCTCGCCTAGGTACCCTTTAATTCACCTTAGACACATAAGCAAGTCATATTACAAAACGGCCCGAATACTTACTTCAAAACAAAGATATCAAAAGGTGTTCAATTTATGTCACGTAGAGTAGCTAGTAGTAGGCCCCACCGGCTCCGCCTAGCTCACCACCATCTGAAATAAAAGATTGCATCACATAATATCACAAACGGCTACTAACATGCCTAAAACAAGCAAAACGGCAAAATTGGCACATGCAAGTGCGGAAACGGCAAACGAAAACGTAAACGGCCGGCAACGGAAACGGCAGATTTGGCACCTAAAACCGTTTTGATCAAATTTCAGGCTACGGTTATCGGATCGAAGTGCATGAGGTACTGTTGCGAAGCTAAGAAGAAGGGATACAACTTTTGTAAAGGCACCTCAAGCCAGATCTCAATGGAACTAGGACAAAAATGTGCAAAACAGTTCCAGCCCTTTCATTTCGGGTTACCAAACAGGCCCTGTTTGAAAGACCATAACTCACGACTCAGGAATCAGAATCAAGAAATTCCAGAGGCATTAGAAAGCTTATTTATAAGGCTATAACTTTTGTGTTTTGACCAAAAGCCGAATCAGTATGGAGCATAGGGAAAAAGGGGTTCAAAGTTCCTGTCAGAACGGTCCAAATTCGAAGGCAGTTCTGACAACCGATCTTGTTTTGGTCATAACGGAAGCTACGGAACTCGGATTCGGATGTAATTTATACCGTTTCGAAGCTAAGACCAATATCTACATTTCTTATGAAGGTATCAACACCCAGTTCGCACGTTATCGAAGTGAAATAAACACGGTCAGAGGCAAAATCCAGAAACGTAGCAAAATCCTGGGTTTAGAACAGAAGTGAAGGTTTTAGCCATAACTCAGGATCTACTGATCGGATTGGCCTGAAATTTTTCAGGCACAACAAGGACTTAATGAGCTACAACTTTCATGATTTGGGAAAATCCTGAATCCATATGTAACATCAAGAAAAATGGAGCCAAAGTTCAGATGCTGAACTGCCCTGGTTTCTAGTTTGCCGGTTTTTTACGCGCCGCAACCGCACGGTCCGTTCTATGGTTCTTATGCAAGCTTTCTAACCCAATTCCTACCAAAAGCACACATATACTAACTTCTACATGGCCTACTAATGGGCCAAAACTTTCCCTCTAAGACCATAAAATTACCAAACACTAACCAAAATCCCTATCCTCACTCATTGGCACCATTGAACTTATTCCAACAATCTACTAACCAAACCCTAACCAACTAAACTCTAGCCAAGCTAAACTAACCTAATGGAGTCTAGGGTTTCAGGGTTTTCTAATTAACCCTAAAACCCCA
The DNA here is from genome assembly GCF_003713205.1 of Coffea eugenioides. NCBI lineage: Eukaryota > Viridiplantae > Streptophyta > Magnoliopsida > Gentianales > Rubiaceae > Coffea > Coffea eugenioides. The sequence continues at coordinate 30,850,294 of NC_040039.1, forward strand.
AATTTTTACCGGCACAAATAATGAATATCACCTAATATCAAACTTAAGAACTGATCGGGGTCTCACATTATTTTGCTTGGAATGAATTATTATGCAATTAGGATTTTTATATTTTAGAAAGTATATTCGGTTAAATAAGAAAAATTATGCTTAGAATTTTGCATGATTAATGATATTTCTCATTTTTACTTAATTTTATAAGTAAGTGATTGATATAGTCAAGACAAGGCCAAATTCTTCCTTTAATTATATTAGAGGGAAAAGAAATTTCTGTTAAAAAAAAGAAAAAAAATATATATATAATTTTCTACTCCAATGATTCACATACTGAGTAACCGGGGGTTGGCATTTACAAATGTCGACATTCGCGTAAAAATGTATTGGAATTAAGAGTATGCTTAGCAATTTGAATAAGTGAAATGTTGAGTAACCGGGAATTTTCACCTAAAAGTGTCGATTTTCGCGTAAAAAGACGTTTTCACTATTTAAATAAGATGAAATGTGAAATTGTTAAGTTTTGGGATGAGAAAGGCCATAAAATTGATTATATGATTTACTTATTTGTGGAATTAGAATAGAATGAGAGATTGAGTTGAATTTGTTGAAATTAAGGCATAATTATTTTTATTTAATTGAATATTATGAGTATTTAGTGTAATCTGAGAAATGGCATAATGATTGGTTTCTAGGTTTTGAGGAATTAAATTTGACAAAAGTATATATATTATTTTATCTCTTGAATCATTGTGGTAAATTATGTGTAAAATTGCTTGAGAACAAGCAATGATTCAAGTGTGGGGGAATTTGATAAGTGAATATTTAACGTACATTTTGTACAAATTTGGTATGAACTTTTGGTATGTTTTGAGAAGATTAAAGCCATATTTGAACTCTTTTGGTGATAATTGATTAAATATTGTTTAAGTGTTCAAAATTTGATAAATGAGTGGATTAATGTGTTAAATTTTGTGAAATTGTGAAGGATATTGATATATGGAATTCATGCACGAAATGAAAGACAGGTAAGGATCATCCGGAGTACAAAGTACAAAAGAAATTGGGAGCAAAAATATAGAAAAAGGAAAGAAGTGAAAAACTGGAAATTTGGTCAACACGGATCCGAGCTCGGATCCGTGTGAGTAAAGGGCATCCGAGCCCTCGTCTGTACTTCTGGAACAGTGTATCCGAGGACAAACGATCCGAGCTCGGATCCATCAGAAAAAAAAGGCTCGGATCCATTTTCACCCCTCGGATCCGAGGCTCGGATCTGTCTCTCTCTTCAGCAAGTGGCACAACCGTTTTTTTTTACCTTTCTCACAACTTTTCTAGCTATTTTGAGGGACAGAAATCGGTGGCACATGCTTCTGCAACAAAAGAGAAGACCAAATGAGTTGTAGACAAAAGGAAACATCATATCTTTGACTTCTTTTTACAAAATTTGAATGGAAGAAATTATGAAGTAAGAGGAATAGACTTTCTACTACTTTTTATGCAGAAACACAAGGGAGAAGCCAAGGGAGACCATACGTAGCTAGTTTTCCTTCTCGTAATTAGTTTCTCTCTAAGCTAAGAGTTCTTGAAGCAGATTTTTGGAGTTTTCACTTGTAATCATATTGTGCAAGAACATAGCAGAAATTGGATGGTTTCACCATCAATTGGCTAAGCTTTCTTTTGTCTTTCTTGTACTTGTACTTTATGATGTGTTGCATTAATAAACTTGTGAGTTTGATTGTTAAATCATTCATGAGTAGCTAATTTTCTTAATCTAGGGAGTAGATGAAACTTATGGCTAAATAATACTAATTGAATATGATTTACACTTGTTATATCTTGTATTAACTTGTCTACTTGTGTAGCTGTGATTACTTGTTATTGATTGATCACCAATAGCATGTTTATAGTTGTTATTGTTCAATGAGAATTGGTAGTAACAATGGAAACACATGAGTAGAACTTAAGTTGTATGTTCACGAAAATAGAGATACACTTAGGTGGATTACTTAGCATTTCATGAAAGAAAACAGAGTAGTAGTAGTATTTCACCATGAAAATAGGGAAAACTATATTGCTCTAGGCCATTTCATCATGAAAATGAGACTTGGTAATTTTGGAAATGAATCTCTGGTTAAACAAGAATAATAACAAGAGGTAAATCCATTCATTTGTGTTGTTTATGCCATAAGTGGAATCTACATCCCTAGAGTCTTCGTTAAGTGAAATCTCTCCATTTGAATTTAGCATTTGTTAAAATAGAATTGCATATCAGATTTGTAGACATATGTATTACATTTCTTTGCTCAAATTCATTCAATAGTCTAAATAATAGAGAAAATGAGGACCTAGTAATTGGTTAATTTGCTCCTTGTGGGATCGACCCGATACACACCTTGTATTACAATTTCGACCTGTATACTTGCAGTCCAACGGGTGTAAAATCGGATTCAAACTTGCATTGATATAAAAATCCCATCATGAGTAACTAGGCTATTTTATTTGGGAGATGTTGGAGTTCATATCAAAAGACTTGAACAATTGAGAATTAAGTATATTCTTTTTGTTAAAATGTGGAAAAAAGCTTAAGTGTAGGAAATTTGAAAACCAAGAGAAAAGAGAAAGAAAAGAAGTATATATATATATATATATACATATATCTGTGTATGTCTATGTGTGTGTGGATTATAACTATAACCTACGGGTCCATGTGGCTATATGTTTGAGATTTTGTTTAATAGTTGGGCCATTTGTGGAGAAATGTTGGTTAAATATTTTACATATCTAGTTCAGTTAGTCAGAGTTGAAAGGGTCAATGGTGTTGAAGGCGAACCGGATAAGTGACTCTTTGGTTTTCACTGTTTGTACTTGGCACTTGTTTGGTATGGTGGCTATAGTAATAATAATCTTGAATATAGCCATTGCAAGTGTTGATTGATTTAATTTGCATGCTTGGAAACAAGCACAAACTAAGTGTGGGGGAATTTGATTGGACATAAATGATAGGGTTTTACGTGCATCTATAAGCAATTATTTATACCCTACGTGATTAAATTGAATGGAAAGGTACTTATTTGGTGTTATATTTGTTTTGTAGGGGGTACATTGAAGACTTCAAAAAATTGGAAGGAAATTGCATGAAGAATCCAGAGTTCAGGGGTTGAAACGTAATTTTAGGAAATGAAGGACAGATGTCTCGAGCCGATCATGGGACCGGCCATGGCGCCGAACATCACCAGACCCTGGAACTTAACATTAAGGCGTGATGACCGGCACTAGTCATTGGACTGGTCATGGCACCGGTCATCTTGGGAGTGTCATCACGTGTGGATTTATTCAGCTACAAGAAACCTATTCCATCCAAGATTCATTTGTTCTTTTTAGTAGTTATAAATAGGAGACATTTAGGATGTTTTTAAGGATTAGAAAACATTTAACAACTCTTTAGAGTTAAATGAAGTCTTCTAGTTTAGTTTAAAAACTCTTCATATTTCTTTCTTAAGAAATCAAGATCGAATGTGGCGAATCATGGAGTGCACAAGGTGATGATTGGAGCAAGCAACTGAAAAGTTTTCTTACTCTTATTCTTATCTTTGTATTAACTCTTTGAATTTATGGTTTTGATTTTTCCAACATGTTGAGCTAAATTTATTCTAGGGTTAGGATTCTACGAAGGAATTTTGGCTAATTTTTAAAATTAAATTCTTGACTATTGCTATGATTTATGTTTTTTGCTTTCAATGACTTGTTTATATTTGATCTACATGAACATGATCTTTGGATTGTATTGAACTAAGAAGCGAGATACAATAGTGCACTGGATAGAAAAACATACTTAATTCAATCACGAGAGTAGGATAGGATTTGTGCGATGTAATTATATCACCCAAACTCTTAAAGGGTTTAATTAAATACTTACGATCTCGGGAGAGATGTGAGAATTAATTAGACACACTTTACATGTATCGAACGGTAATCTAAAATATAATTGTGTGATGTGTTCATGGCTCGTTAAGCAGATAACTGGAGAATTAAAGCAAATTCTGGATTTAAACCTAAAACCCTATGTTTACATCTGTTGTTTTCTCAACTATTCTTTAATATCATTTGATCACTTATTTTACTTATCACTTAGTAAATTAATTTTTTTTAAAATTCAACTTTTACAAATTTTGTTAGAATAATTAAGGTAGGAAATTAACTCGTTCTTATGGGTTTGACCCTGAAATACTTCAAATAATTTACTACTACGATCGATCATGTATCCTTGCAAGAATTTGTTGATCAACTATAATAAATTTGTTTATTATTTTTGTTGTGTGTGTTTGAGGTGAAATGAAATAGCTTTTTATCAATAAATTTGTTTATAACCCTAAGGTTTAATTATATTTGAGAAATTGTGGAGTGTTTGTTTAGAAACTATATTAAATTCATTTATTATTTTGTTATATTTGAGAAATTGTGGAGTATTTGTTTAGAGACTACATTAAATTTATTTATTATTTTTGTTGTGTTTGTGACTAGTGGTGTAAAACGTGCCATGTCATCATAGTAATTTTCCTATTCCAAAACTGTTGTCTCCCTTCCAATCATGCAGATCTTTTCTATCTTTATATTATGAAACTAATGCTAATGGGATATAAGATTTGAGTTGTTTATGTGGTAGGTATTATATTAAGAAAAACAAGAGAACTAAAGAGTTCAAGAGAAGAGAAAAGTAAGAAAAGAACTATTCTTTTACTCGCTCAAATGGAACCTCAATTTTCTATTACTTTTCTATCATAAATACAAGAGAGGGTTAACCCCTATTTATAGGGGAAAAGTACAGCAGCTAGCTTTTTTAAGATGGTGATACGATATTCTCATAAGACGTGATAGCTTTATCAATTGTCATACCAAATTTATCGAGATTCTAATAGCTTATCGAAAGTCATGCCAACTCTATCATGTCAAAAGTCGTAATTGCTTTATCACCTCAAAAAATGTGAAAAACTTGTCACCATTTAGGGGATGAGATAAAAGTTAGATATCTACAATATTTAATTATTTCATAACACTCCCCCTTGGATGTCTATTATAAAAAGAATATATCTCGTTAAAACCTTATTAGGAAAAAACCCTAGTGAAGGAAAAAGAATACACTATTTTTGTATTTAAATTTCTCTCCCTGATTCAAACATGATTTGAGATCTTTTAGCTGATGCATTCCAATATTCTTCACCAATTTTTCAAATATTGCAGTCGGCAATGGCTTGATAAATAAATCTACTAGATTATTGCTAGATCGGATCTGTTGCATATCGATTTCACCATTCTTTTGTAAATCATAGATAAAGAAGAATTTTGGTGAAATATGTTTCGTTCTATCTCTTTTAATATATCATTCTTTCAATTGGATTATACAAGCCGCATTATCTTCATATAATGTAATCGGAGGATTTACTCCTTCAGAGAATAACCCACTATTTTTTCGAATATAATGGGTTGTTGATCTTAGTCAAAATCATTCTCGACCAGTCTCATGAATTGCTATTATCTAAGCATGATTAGAAGAAGTGGTAGCTATTGCTTGCATTGTAGATTGCCACGAAATAGCTGTACCACTATATGTAAATACATATTCAGTTTGAGATCTTGTTTTATGTGGGTCAGATAAATACCCAGTATTAGTATAACCCAACAATCATGTCGAGATTTATTCGAATAGAATAGGCCAAGATCAACTATTCCTTGGAGATAACAAAAAATATGTTTAATACCATTTCAATATCGTCTTGTAGAAGAGGAACTAAATCTTGCTAATAGATTTGTAGCAAATGATATATTTGATCTTATACATATAGCGAAATATATTAATGCACCAATTGCACTGAAATATGGTACTTTAGGACCAAGAATCTCTTCATATTCATCTTTTTGTCTAAAAGGATCCGTATCTAGATCAAGAGACCTAACCACCATCAGAGTACTCAGTGAATGTGCTTTATCCGTATAAAATCGTTTTAATACCTTCTGAGTATAAATAGTTTGTTGGATACAAATTCCACCTTCCAAATGCTCAATCTGTAAATCAAGGTAAAATTTAGTCTCTCCAAAATCTTTGATCTCAAATTCTTTCTTTAAATACTCATCAACCTTTTGAAGCTCTTCAGAAGTTTCAATTAAGATCATCAACGAATTTTTATATTCAATTGGCTTTATAGCCTTTGGATATTTTGGACTACATGTCCAAAGACTTTTTATTATACTAGTGAATTCGATGCTAATGGAACCGCATCTTTCTGTTTTCGGCCAATCATTTCTATGCCAACATTCATCAACCGATTTAGATTCATGATCGTCGTCAATTTTTATAATATCAAGTGCTATATTTCATTAGGCTGCAATCAAATTTTCTATTATTTCATTCTCTTCAGGAGTAAACTCTTCAAGAGTTGGCTCTTCAGGAGCGATCTTTTTCGGAGATTGAATTTTGTCATGACGTTTATTTAATCTCCGGAGATATTTGAAATCACTTTATACCTTATTTAGATAGGCCGACCTTAAATCATTTGTAGCACTTGTACATGTCCTCCAGGGACATCAATATTCAACAGAGTATTTCCTATAGGAGTATTTGATTTAATAACTCTTCTGGAGTCGATAAATATATATGATTTGCAACTTTTCTGCAAATGAATAATCTTTTGAACTTTTAGTTTACATTATTTTGTATGAGGATCGAACAAATCCATTTTTTCAAGTGATTTCCTTTCGATTGATTTTTTTCTCCCCCTAATGTCGGGAATTATAAATAGATCACCCATCAACATTTCATGATATTTAATTATAAAGGGTAATTCATACCTGATATAGATTTTTAAATTTTAAATTCCTATTGGAACCACATATAATATAAAAGAGATATGTATAAATACTTGTCGGCTTTTAAATATTCTCACTTTTGTCAAATCATAAATTCATTGGGATCAGTAAACTTCTAGTTTTCTACAAGTTATGATTATAAATCAAATGAGAATGAAAACTACTATATCGATAAGCATTTCTCTCTTGAATGGTTATTGTGATACAATCAACATTTGTCTCACTTGATTTCTAAACATGATATTTATTATTATGTCATTTAGTGCCTTGATATGATATCCATTTCGGCAGCTATATTTAAAATTCTATAAATTTCTTCGAGATTTGGAAGAGAGTAGTGCTTTATTTATTATAATCTTTTCTCCTACAGGGAGAAATATTACAATGGTTCTTCAGAAACTTTCAATCACTTGAGCACTACCGCTGATTTTGTTTGTCTCTCTTATTTTCAAATTGGAATAAAGTGTGTATAGTAGCACTTATATCATTGTCACCATAATTCTTATGAGACAAATATCATCACCATATCCCAAATATTTGAAATTTATTTCTTCTTCAGGAAGAAAATTCAATTACTATCATAAATCAAATCGATCATCATACACCTTCAGGGTGTTTAAAGAAGTTGGCCATGTCAAGATGTTTGTCAATAATGTTTGATTTTGATTAGTCAAATGTACTTTGGGACATTTGTTTTAAGGATCCTTATTTTATTATCCTTATCATTATTATCCCACTTCAGGTGGTAATTTTTACTCTTATCATGGTAAGATACGTATTTATCAAAACTATGGCCATGGACACAACCATAACAAGCAAATTGAACTTTAGTTGCATTCATTTCTGGGAATAGGCTAGAGCTAGCATGCAATAAGCACAGAATATTTCTTAAAATTTTCTCTCAATATTGCTACTATAGGAGCATATTCGAGAAATCAATTGTGAAAAATATCATTTTTAATGTATCTCATGAGTAAAATTTTCTCTACACAATTTCAACTGAAAAGTAATTTTGAACATTGTAGAATTATGTTCTTGCAGCCATAGGTAAATTTATCATACCAGACTTTGGAAAAAATGATCATCTTTAGGCGGCCAAATCTTTTTCTTTAAAGAACGACCATTTTCAAGCAGTCGAATCTTTTTTCATTTAAGTATTTCAAAAGACAAGTGGATTCTCAAGCATAATTGCTTTTCTATGATAACATCTCCAAAACTCATTGCATCAGGATGTAAGTATCCATAACAAATAATTCTTACAATAATAAAGATAAAAAAGTAGAATTGAAAGAAGAAATATTACCTCCAAAATGTTGAAAAGTATATGTTTGTTGTGAGAACCCGAAAATTTTCTTATTTTTATAGAATATTATTGGAATATTTAAATGATTATTCACTCATTTTCTTCGAATTATTTATTTCGACCATTTTAAATCCATTTATATGGAATGACGCCTCTTTATAATTTTAAAGCGTTTTGTTGAAAAATTCGCTTTTCGAAAATTTGATTAGTCCGGAACGACGGGTGCATGTTTTTCTAGGCTATACTTGAATAGGGAGTGTATTAATATTGAAGAATTAAGAACGATCAATAATAGATTAAGAAAGGTTAATGGAGGAATTAATACTCAATTCACGTGAGGACTCGTAAAATTATTATTGTTAAAACCCCTAATTTTGGCTCAATTAATTATCTATTTGGATTTTTGCCCCGAATATTATTTTCTATCCTTATTAGACCTAAGTACATGGTTTTATAGCTTCGTTATATTTTTAAAGTATCTCGTTTCAAAAATTATTTTCTCAGAAACTTGTTTAGTGAAAAAGTGAAAACGTGTCTAAACACTTTAGCCAATTGGGAGTACACTAAGCTCGAAAATTTGGGGATATGTACAATGGTCCTAAAATAGGTAAATTTAGGTTTAAGTACTCAAGTGATAGTTAGTGGTACGATCGTTATAAGAATTTCTCGAAGGTTTCATTTTATTGCGCCTAAATTAGAAATACGTGTTTTCACGTGCGCGCTTAATTGAGGGATTTTGGACCATTATTTTGGGACAATTAAGAATGAATAATATTTATATGAATGTAAGTGCCCTAGAGGTTTAGTGCACTAGTGCAACAAACGTAAGAGAAATCGAACACAAAACGCGCGCGTAGGGCACTAGTTGTAATTGATTTGACGTATTTAATATATTAGACGTCAAGCGTCTTATGTACGCAAAGGAACCAGCAATCTCATTTCATTTCTGCAAAGCTTCATGGACGGCTAGACAGCAACAAAGAACAACCGAAACCTTCAACATTTCCTCTTTCAAAGCTCATGCAAATCACCACCAAATCTTCTCAAAATTTAGCACCACTTAGCCTAAGCCTTGGAGTTCACATCTAGCTAAAAAGGGGAGGATTTGCACGGCTCACTTAGGAGCAAGGAAGAACCGAATCTCTGCCTTAAACATCAACCAAGAGTAAGTCTTAATCTAGCCTTCTAACTTTGATTTTTGGAAGTCTAGCATATCTTTTAGCTCTTGATCTCTTATGGGTTGTTGTGGATGTTGGAAAATTGTTAAACGTGGGCTCTATGAACTCCCACTTTGGGTTGATGGCTGTGATGATGTTTGATGATGGTTTTGTTGCTGAATTAGAGCTTAAGGAAGTAGATTAAAGGTGCTTTGTTACCAGAAACGTTATTGAACTCTTGAAACAAAAAGTTCCCATTTTACCCCTGCTCTGTTCGGTCACTTTAATGCAGAAATTTGAGGATTTAATGGCTTGATTATGTTGTTTACATGTTGTAGCAGTTGTGTACAAATTTTCGTTGAAAAATACTGAGTTTTGGTGGGTCAAACGAATTTATTTCCAAAGCTAGTAATCTGGGAAAACGGTTGCCGTCGTAACCAGACCAGTGTTCGTGTTTCGTCCATAACTCCATACTCCGACGTCAAAATCAAGTGCCGTTAGCGGCATTTGAAACTAGACGTTCCCATGTTTCCAACGGTGTATAATGTACATTCTGGTTTTATGTTTGTGAGCCACACCATTCATCTGAATTCAGCTGTCCTGTTTCTCCGTTCTGCCGAAATGATTTGATGATGCTGCAATTTTAGGCTTAATTTCGAACCAGTTGCATGCCGAAACTTGAAACCATTTCTTCTGTGAAATTTTAGCCCTGTGAATTTATTTTCTAACACTATCAACCATTCCCAATTCCGAGTTAAATTGAGGGAGTTATGATCAAAATACGGCGACTGCCTCGTTTTTGAAACCTTAGATTTGGACAGATTGCCTTAAGGATTTTTCCAAACTTTGGTTGATTGATTAACCACCTTTCCGAGGGTATTTTTCCATGAAATTTGATAGAGAGATACCCTTCATATGGGAGTATTATACTGCAAAATTTGGTGTCAATCCAAGTCCGTTTCGGCACTTAATAAAAGGTCCAAAGTCGGAACCAAATCTGGAAATTTTGTAACAGTCTTGAATTTTTCCCAACTTTGAGCTACCGTATCTCGGTACTCGAAACTCCGATTCTTGAGCCGCTTGTTCTGTTCAAAACTTTACTTGCACTTCTAATCGAGTTATAAGTTTCAAGGGCCGGTTTGCAACGAGTGATTTTTGCCGAATTTCCAAAATTAGCAAAAAACCAACCCCGGCTCAATCCTGGTAATCTAGAACAGCAACTTTAGGCTCATTTTTGAATACCTTTCACTTAGATTCATGGAATGGTGTCTTCTATGGACTTTTAGTACTTTGGAAGATGATTCCAACGGTACCAAATTCATCAAGTTTCGATTAGTAGAAAGAAAGTTATGATTTTTCAAAGATTTGACCAAAAATCGAAAATTCTGAAATTTCAAAGGAAATCCGCGAAGGAACTATTCCACAAAATCCGGCCTTGAATCCGGCCTTGAATCCGGCCAGTTTCTGGCCGGATTGTCGGCCGGATTGGTGGCGAAGTTTGAAAAAAAAGGAGGTTAGCCACTGCCTCCAATCCGGCCGGATTGTGACGTGGCCAGCCCACTTCCGATTTCGATCGTTCGTTTAGCAATTGTTTCGCTCGTACTCGTTTCCAACCAATGATTTTAAGGATAATAATCCGATTTTACTCGAGTCCTGCACCCTCTTGGAAATCCAACTTCAAAGACAAGCCAAACGAAGTTTTCAAAATATTTCTGAACCTTACCCGTGTCCAATCTTTCTCACCACTTGGGGATCTATAGTAATTATCTACTATTCGATGTTCAGGCACGCACGAGGACCTCCAAGAGGACCCTACCGTGGAAGTTTGAACTCTCCCTCCAACCTACTTGCTTGCATAACTGGTGAGTGTCAAGTGTATGCCTATTTGAACTCTAAAGTCTTGATTCATGCTTGACTTACCTGATTACATGCTTAGTCTATTTGATTTTGAAAAAAATGGAGTCGAGTGTATACTTAATCGCACTCGTTCTCATTTGGCACGAATGACTCATGGCTAACATGATTTGCCTGGTTTACATGACTTGAAATGCCTGCTTAAACATGTCAAATGCTTGAATACATGAAATGGTATGCTATGATTGCATACGTCGATGGAGTGAATCTCCTCGACATTTACATGATACATGGGGGACGCCCAAACTCATAGGCCGACCCTGGAACTCGAGCCGGCATGGGTTTGGTCGGGAACTTCGGTGAACCATGAGATTCACATGATAAGCTTGATCTATTGAGAGATCTCGCTTGGCATACTCGTAAAGTATCGCCTTATAAATGTCGTGCGGGCCCGAAGTGGTGTATGGTGGACGGATGAGAAGTAAGTGGTGAACTACGGATATGAAAATATCAACCCGGTTGACGGAGAGTCATCACGGGGAGATATACAAATGACATCGGCAAATGTGAAATTTAGCTCCTGAGAGCTTCTATATCCTTGAATTGTTTCTGGTTACGCTTTGTTGGCGTTATTAATTACTTGCAAGCTATTACCTGAATTGTATTTGGGCTTGTTATCTGAACTATGTGTCTGCATGTGTGTTCTTGGCCTCACGAGCGTTTTGCTCACCCTGTAGATTTGTTTTCCTTAACAGGTTTGAACTCGGAGGTAAAATGGAGAAGCCCTCTTGATGTACTTTTGTTTAGGGCTTGTTATTACTTTTGGTTATGCCTTTGGTTTTAGAATTGTACTTTTGGTATGAAAATGTGACCCTGAGAACTGTCACAGTTGGTATCAGAGCCATATGCCGACAGTTGGGACCTTAAGTCCTTCGTCTGGAAAAGCCCCGAGCCTCTCGTTCGTGAAGAGTCACGAAGCGAAACTCTTCGTAGGGGATGCCCGCGTGCGGGTGGCAAGCTGATAGGTACCCCGTGATGTGACCCTTTGGACAAAATGTAATCTGTATTCTGACGTGTGGTTTGGAGAATGGATGACTATTATTAAGTTTGAATACTTCCGCATTTATTGTATCTAAATTATTGGCTTGTATTGTGTGGTCCGGCTATAAGTTGAATGGAATTGCTTGAGTCCTGGCGAGAGCTAGGCAGGCGTTACGCGGATACCCTTTGGTTCGCCTTAGGGAGAAGTGGGGGCGTCACATTTGTGCTTAGTGGCTGCTTAGTACTAGGCACTTGTACTTTGTGATCATTCAAAAAGTAGCCATAATAAATTGAAATAAATTTGTTAGAAAGAAATTTACCTCAATAGTTCGTCAAGAGTTCCCCGGGGAAATTCCTAACAGTTGATTTGACACTAATAGAATCTAGATAAAGTATTGTGCTAATAACATGCTACGAAACTTATGCTAATGTGATATAAGATTTGAGTTGTTTATGTGGTAGGTATTATATTAAGAAAAACAGGAAAACTAAAGAGCTCAGGAGAAGAGAAAAGTAAGAAAAGAACTATTTTTTCACTCACTTAAATGAAACCTCAATTTTCTATTACTTTTCTATCATAGATACAAGAGGGGGTTAACTCCTATTTATAGGGAAGAAGTACAGCGGCTAGTTTTTTCAAAATGGTGAAACTATCTTTTTGAAAGACATGGTAGCTTTATCGATTGTCATGCCAGTTTTATTGAAAGTCGTGCCAGCTCTATCACCTCAAAGGTTGTAACAGTTTTATTACCTCAAAGAAAGTGAAAAGACTTGTCACCGTTTAGGGGATGAGATAAAAATGATAGACATCCACAATATTTAATTATTTCATAATACTTTATAAATTATAACCTCACCAAATTAACATCTCTGAACTCCCTCCCTCTCCCAAATTGCTTTTCATTAGCTCATTTTACTGCCTTTTTTGGCTTTGATGGTTCTGATGCGCATGCTACAGTCAGTGCATAATTGTTTATTTTGGTGTGGTATTGTTGACAATCCTTCAGTCATGTTGATAGTATACCATAGCCCTCAAAAGTCTAAATTATGTTATATTTTGGCGGTGTGCTTTGATGAAGAAAAGGAAACTGTTTGATTTGTTTTGCAGCCTTCCAGTGGCCTCCAGATCAGAGTGTGGGGAGACTAGAGTGGCTGCCAATGGATTGGGGCTTCATAGCGAAAGTCCGAACTGGCGAAAAATATTGTTGGTCACATTGATATGGAAATTTCTTATAGTGAAAGGTTTTGTTCAAGTGTTTGCTTCAGTTGTTCCCTCTCGTTTTCTCCTTTTTAGCTTCTTTCCAAATTCAAATTTTACGATTCTCTTCTACTGCTTCAGACTTTATTGCCTCAAGCCTTATCAAGATAGCTTCATTCCGGGTGGAAAGGATATCGAAAACGTCGTTGTTGCGTAGGAAATTTTTTATAAGATTAACAAATTCAAGGAAAGGGTACCTGTAGTATCAATGTTAGCTCAATCAACCAAGTTTTGACCTGGTAAAATTGTTATAAAAGAGTTCGATGAGTATTTGTCTGAAAACAGTTAGGTTTGCCTTTGCAAGTTGTGAAGGCCTTGCAGCTGTAGTTGCAGGCGACATTAGCTACCTCTAAACACCAATGCCTAATGTGGGAGTTAGGCGCGAAAGTAAAGAAAAGAAAGTTTGAATTGGAAAAGAAAAGAAGGGAAGAGAAATTATTAGAATTGTAATTTGGGTTGTTTGGCAGTCTTAGGAGAGAAAAGAAAAGGTAAGTAGCACATTGCATTTAAAAATTTGTCCTTCTATTTAAATAACTAGATGTTTGTTTAATGAGTTATAACTCAGTTCAGTACTTAAAGTTAATATATTCAGTCTTAATATATTCAAACTGCTTGATAACGAAAAATTGAATATCTGAATTAATTAAGTGGCACTAATACATATTTAATTTACAAATCAATGATAGATCCCATCCCTTCATTGTTTAACGAACTGAGGTAGAGGGATCGAGGAAAATACAAATGGGAAAATTTCAATTTTCATCCTTGAACTTTGAGTTAGAGATACATTTCGTCCCCAAACTTTTAGAAGCACCACATTTACTACATGAATTAATTATTTTGGACCACATTTAGTCCAAAAAGGGTAAAATATTCAATTTGGATTGAGAAGGTTGACATGGCTGTTGATTTTGACTGAGTAATTGTTTTTACTTAACGGTCACGTGCCAAACACGTGACTTTTTCCATCGAAATTAAGCAATTTACTATTTTTGGACTAAATGTGGCAAAAAATAATTAATTTATGTACTAAATGTAGTGCGTCTAAAAGTTTGGAGATGAAATGTGTCCCTAACTCAAAGTTTAGGAACGAAAAGTGAATTTTTCCCAAATATAAATCATAAACAACAAAGTGGAGTTCACTTCAAGATGGCTAACACAACTTGAAAAAATTTATGTTAAATCATAGCAAATTGAAAGTTTTTTTTTTTTTTTTATTGGAGCTGTTCTTGCACCAGATCTTGGAAACTTGTTTTTGGATCTAAGCAGCTGCGGAGTTAGCACATCGATTGTAAATTTCAAGAATTGTGATAGGCAAATTTCATAACGTAATTTTCTGACGTTATTGTAACAGTCCGGGGAAGATCTTTTAGTCTAAAATCTTTTAGATGTGCATTTCATGTCAAGACATTTTTCAGGTTTAGGAGCCTTTTCTTTTTAAATGTTATATTCTTTTCATTCAAATAGATGCAGAAAGTACACATTTTGGGCTAACTTGTGCTTTGAGAAATCTCTTAAACCTTTCAAAGTTGCCTACAGAGGTTATATCATGATTCGTGGTCTCAGGTCATGGTCGCGATTGTTCCATATCCGTCACAGTATATTGGTTGAATATCAGGTGATACGCACATTATATAGCACATAAAAATTTTCAAAAAAAATCTAAAAAAATTACTAAAAATAGAAAATATCAAAAAAGGTACAATCTAAAAAAATATCCAAGTTGACTCCGAATTAACTTGAATATTTTGACCGATTTCATGCATCATGGATTTGAATCGGTCAATATTGATCGTGTCAGAGCGAGCTGCCGTGGATATGAAATTATCCATGATTCGGAAATTGGTATCTTGCCAGTTTCTTCCGTTCCAGTTATGACTCGGCCAAGTCATATCGGACTTGGCCGAGATGGCGAACCATGGGTTATATCGAGTCTCGTCAATCTTATAAAATTGTAAGCGAGCTAGTTGAGTTTGTAACTTTGACGAGGGTTATTGTAATGAGTGAAATTGTAACTTCAATGTGTAGTACCTTGGAAAAGTGTTGGAGTAGAGTAGAGTAGAGTTTCGAGTCCTATGACACTGTAATATTTAGAATCTCATAGTGAGAAGTGGTTAGAGTTTTGCCACTCTACTTTAAGAAAACAGAAAACTCAATTGATACGACCGAGTTTCCGAAATTTAAGGGGACGAGGACCTTTGTGCATTCAAAGTAAGCTTTTATGTGCAACTCTAGTCAACGTGGCTGGTTTTGTTTACATTGAAAAAGTTAATTATTAGGATTAATTTTTTATACATTGAAATGTGGAAATTTTTTTATACTAATAGTTATGAATGTATATCACGTGTGTATGATTTGAATTTTAAATTAAATTCATATTATTTGGCATGATTTAAACTTGCTAGTATAAAAAATTTTCTACACTAACAGTGCATAAAAAAAACTTACTCTAATTATTATTGGTGTTCTACATATGTTTCATTCTGTTTAGAACTGTTAAATCTAGTTGAAATCTAACGTGCCCTAATCTAGAACTAATTCTGTCTAGTTAGATTTCTACGTATTACATTAGGTCAACCGGAAATAATCCTTCATTCTGTCTAGAACTGACCCTAAGAGTTCCGGTTGACCTAATGTGATACATAGAAATCTAAGGCTAAGTTTCAGATGTATCTAATGATTGACTGACTCAGAAGGATTATTTCTTTGTTCAGATCACTTCTTACACTTTTAATTGGACTTTAGTTATTCAGTAAACTAATTAAACCACTGGATTTATGGCAATGCCGAATAGAGAAACGTTGCAGAAATACAAACTGGCTTAGATTAAACTTTCGTCCATTTGCTAGAATTAGATTACACCACTGGATTGGAATTGCTTAGCACAGCATATTAAATTTTACATTATTAAGACTATAAAACCAATGTCTTAACAACCATTTTAGATTCTCCTTGAAAAATTTCAAGTCAATGGTGACTTGCTGCATTCTTAAATCGTAACAGAAGCCCAGAAGAGTAACTTCTTTCTCTCAAGTCAGGAACTTGAAGAAAATATTTGCAGAAGAAAGAAACAGTTCTGAGAACATCACTTTTTGCATGCTCTGTAATAGCAAGTATTCCTGATTTCCCTTAGTTCAAGTGTCAATATCATCACGAGCATGTAATGCTGCTTTTGTTCTGTCCTCTTCTCCATGGTACTTGCGTTTCATTGCCCAATAAAGGATGAATCATCTGCTTTCAAGATATTGAGTCTAGACGAAACTGAAACAGATGAATCGAGTTTCTCCACCATTTTTATCACAACTTCGGCTTAAAAAACCATCAATAGCAACTGCTGGGAAAAGCGAAGAATATGCAAGAGGGAGATAGTTACATGGTAGAAGATATGACAGTAGTTGAGATCTAACATCCCACCGAGATGAACTTCGAATTAATATGCCCAAGAATCCTACAGTTGGTGCAATGCACATAATCAGCAAAAAATGAAGTTATTTCAAGGACATGGTTCTACAATATGTCAGAGCTGACATAATAAATCCTGCAAATCCTCAAGGTTTTCTAGATTGAGGAGGAGGATGGGATTAATTCAAAAGGTTCTAGCCTGCAAGATGGACAGTTGGAGTTGGCTAAACAGTATATTACTAAATTATTGCAGGTACTTAAATCAAAATCAGCAACTTCAGCAAAAGAATATGGAGCGTGCAACCTTTTCCTCTAGCTGGGGAGCTTAGGAACTGAAATGCTACCAAGTGAATTGATGTCACTCTTGTGCTCGGAAGAAGTTTCAGAAGAATCCTCAAACTTTATAAACTGCCCCATTTGCTGGGCTGCAAGATGTACATAATAAACGGGAGCCGCTGCAAAGAAATGCACGAGATTATGAAATCAACCTTCTCCATCAAACGACATTCAAATCATGGACCATTACAAAATGATCTAGCAAAGTGAAAATACCAATGGAAATAGCAGTGGTACTCCTCTGGCAGCTACAATAGCCAAACATAATTATGTTAATCAAATGAAGAAGCTAAGCTAGAGGCAGCAAAATCGATGGAAAGAAAAGAACACACTCTATCTTAGACACATGAGAGACAAAGGATGAGGTGTTGTAAGTGATCAGGAGAGAAACCAATCACATTAAGCCAGACATGATAGTGGGCAGGCCAAGAAGTTCCCAGTTAATTGAAGAAAGCGAAATTTCTTTACTTTCAAGCGAAGCATTACCAAGCTATCTTCAGCATAGACACATTTTTGGCACACAATTCCTTAACCTTGAAGGGAAAAATTCCGCCTTGTATTTCAGTTGACCACGAGGGATGTTTTTATACGATATCTTAAGTCTTATTTAAATGTCAAGTTTCAGGTTCTGCATCTACCTTCAGTATTCTCCGGATCGAGGAAATTACTAGCAAGGTGATCATTTCACGACTTAGAATACCATTTAACTACATAAACCCAATCCAGATACTAATAACTTAAAATCATCCCTGCTTGGGCACGCATGAAAAAGTCATAATTTCTCGGACGGACTACTTTTGTGTCCACAACAGTACCTGCACACATTGAGAGAGAGAGAGACAGACAGACAGACAGAGCCTTAGACATCTGAAATGAGGTAGGAAAGCAAATCGCAAGACATGAAAACCAGGTGGGAAGGCAGAAATGTCGATAGACCTTAAGAATTACAATGATAGTTATAATTAATCTGTGCAGACCTGGTGGAAAATTTTCTGGGGCACCATCTTGAAATAATTTGGTCTGTTGATTCTTTTGAGCCACAATCACAGTGAATTTGGGAAAGTCCACCTCACCAAGATGCTCGTAAGCGTACTCGTTGCAAGCCTGAAAAATTTGGAAACCTCGAAGAAAATAATAAGGAAAAGGGGTGCAGACTCCAGATGGACTAAACACCTGCTTGTGGACACTACAGCACGACAGATGGCTTTCTGAGTTACAAAATATTCGCACAACCATTGACATAATAAAGTCTTCACTTGATTAGACAGGGTACAATCATTTGGAGGAAATGGAAAAGATCCTATGAAAACATGACAGATCTATAAACCCCCAAAGACCTCACTAGACCAAGCAGAAAATGTTTCCTCAAAGGAAAACATCAAATCACGATGTGCATAATGGCTGAAATTCCTTTATCATTTGATCATGCTCAAAATTCAGGACCTGACTAAGTTGTGATTCACTCACTCCATCCCTGAGAGGGAAAGATACGGTCAATAAACCACGACAATGGTTGATTTATCACATAGAACAAATGTTCTTATTTACGATAAAGATAAATAAGCAAGCAGAAGTTGTCCCTGCATGAGAAAATCGTTAAACCCCAAACAAGAAACAATCATAGAATAAGAGTAAGGCAACTAAGCTTTCAACAATCCAGTGTAAATTCAAATGGATATTTAGCATGAAAAGACTGCATAAATGGATTTATTTTTAATAGCCATATGCATCCTGATAAGCTTTCCTATCACTAAAAGTAAGAACCAAATGTCATTTCTGGAATTCCCAATTGAAAATGTCATGGCAGCACTATGTTATTAATGCAACCGAACATGTCTAGTTCACAAACCAGGGCAGGGTGGACTAGTTGTGCAAAGCAAAAGCAATGTCCTTGCATTCCATTCATCTATACTCGAGTGATACTTACTAAAGAAGCAAACTAATGCCATAGGCAGAAATAATCCAAAAACCATTGCCCCTACCCCCTCACCAACCAAAAAAAAAAAAAGAAAAAGAAGATGATGTACGACTTCTTATTTGTCAGTTATTAGAATCAGTCTTCACAAACCATCTAAATAAATGTAAAGCTGGCAAATTGTTCACCAACAATCTACTAAGTGAAGATGTGTAAGTTCTACAGCAATATAAGCTTTAGCCTCAACAAGAGTATACCTGAAAACAATAATCTGAGCTGGTTTTTGCACATTATTGCAGCATAAAAGTCCAAAAGCAGTTCGCTGAAATATGATTAAGATATGTAGTAATTCAGTTTGCCTGTAAGTTCCACAGAATTCTTAATGATGTTACTAGACTAAAGGACAATTCCAAATTAAACACGCCTCATGATGCCATCATCTTCTCCATTTGCTAATGATTCAATCATTTCCAACTTTCATGATTGCTTACGAACAGCAGCTCTGTACTTTGACATCAAATGGACAAGATCTAGATCCAACGAACTGGTCAATAAAGATAAGAAAAATGGGAAAACTTCAGCATCACAGACAAAATTGGTATGTGCAGGCAATAATTCTGTGTAGCATAATTACAGCAGCTATAGATGGAACAAGTGATTGGTTAGGTGGCCCATGAGAGACATCCATCCCCAAGATCATTGTTGGAGTATCCTTGACAAGTGGGATACGCGAGGGTCACTCTATTGATACCAACGAATTGATCCCTCCAAGCTATGGAACACGATTGCAAAAACATCAAGATATTAAAGAAATGTTAGAACAAAATAATAATACCTTGAGTTGTTTTTGGTGAGCCAATTACCTTAGCATTGATTTTAAGAAGTACATTTGTCAGGTATTGGTCATTGATCTTGGAGGGAGACAGGCATTGAGTAACAATACCATGATCACAGAGATTCATTTTCTTCCAAGGGCCTTGATGTCATAAATAGAACTCAATCAGTATAAGTTTTGTCACACTACCCAGAAAATTTAAACGTATATATCAGAAATTTTCCACTCTGCCAGTACACATAGCAGAAATTGAGGAGCTTTAGGAAGCTTGGACTTAAGCTGCATCATCTGAACTCATTCTGCAACGCTAAGTTATAGATTTTTGGCTTCCTCTATCAGTGAATATGGTTGTTTTATATGCTGAAGAATAAACGAAGGGAATTTAGGACATATTTTTTAAAGAAATTGAAGTAATTAGAAGCTAGAATGTTGATTAACATACAATGTCCTTCTTTCTTACACAATTAATAAGCTCCCTTGAAAGATAACTGGTGTCATAACGGGCAGAGAAGTTGACAACTGCCCAAAGTTCTATCTTCATTGGATGTACTAGTTTCTTTACAAGAAGAAAATGCATCACTAACTGCATCAGAAATAAACTTCTCAGATTTCTAAATTAAGTACAATGTCATACAAGTACACAAAAAATTGATGAATTAGCATCACTTTATCTACGTTCTTTCTTTCCCTCCTTTCGCACCCCAATGGTGACAATAATCTTGTTTAGAGAGGAAAGTAGGTAACTAGATAAAAACACAAAAATGACTCTTCTGCTAAGGCAGCATATATAACTATCCTGCTCCTTGCAAGAGCCACATGCTCTGAGTTCACCATTTTAACACGTAAGAAATTGGCAATACCTTGTTGTTGAAGTTCCACCGGCCATTACGAGCGAAGCAATCTTCATTGCTACTAACCTTCAACTGTAATAAGCAAGGATAAAGGAAAGAAGACTGCTTATCAAAATATAAGCATATCATAACTTGCACAATTGTACTATATTTAGATGTGCGAAACATCAACTTTGGTGCATCTAGGACACGGCCATCAACTTGACTAAGCTGTTCTTCAATGCAGATACCGCAAGCAGAGAGGATAGGTTCATCATCATATGGATAATTTTTCATAGGCTGCCAATTTACAAAGAAAAATGTTAACAGGCAATAGTAATGAAGCAGAAGACAAGCAATGGGTTACAGCAATGTACATTGGTTACAATCCGAATCCTCTAAGGCTTCAGCCGAAAGCTTGTATGGAATCCCCAACAATCAGTAACACCCGCTCCAATATCAGTGAAAAAACCTCAAACCATCATGGAAGAACGACTGCCTCACCAAAAGGCAACCCCTGGCACCCATTGCCCATAATCAAAAGAGTTTAGAGGAAAGAGCAATTTCTCAACGTTAACCAAAATGGAAAATTTTCAGCTGTACCTATTAGCAGCTTGTTGTCTCAGTACAATATCAAAGAACTCTTAATGCACCTTGAACTCTTTCTGGTTCAGCTCCTTGAAGGGCAAGAAAAATTGACTCCAAGAGTATTTTGGCAGCGTAACTGATATCTACTGTAAATGATTTACATTGCAGAGAACGCTTTGATCTTTTACCGGACTCACTGGGACTTCCTGTCTGGGAAGGACTCACCCTTCAGAGTGAAAAAAGGTGTTTCCATTAGAGTAATAACTCCATGAATCTTGTGTAATGTGGAAAGTCAAGTGAAAATCAAGGTCAACTGAAGTGCTACTTACCGTTTGACCATGAACTCCTGCAGAACTACGAGGAGCTGACTTAATTTTAGGCAGAGGACGTGCTGTATATAGAGCTTTTTCTCCATCATATGCAAATTTTTTCCAGCTAACTCGGAGAAATAGGTCTGGAAAAGTTTATCCATAACATTTCTCCCAATTCCCTTGCTGTTAACAGTTTTCCCTTGCCCCGAACTGGTAGAAACATACATATATTGTTTCGCAATGAACTTGATGAAGAAAATGGGCTTTAGAAATGAAAGCCAATCACAGAAAAGAGAAACTTACCGTGTATTGATAAAAAATTTCATCTGGGTGGTTGGCAGAGCCTCTAAAGTAGTTAGTGAGCAGAGAGACAGGTCGCCCAGATCTCCCAAACCCCGGCCTACTGATTAAGGTACGTTCAGGCCTATCTGCTTTCTCAGGCTTTACGCCCGGTGGTACAACAGGTGGTGGAGGGGACAAAGGTTGAGAACAGACCTCATTGTCACTCTTTTTTTTTTTTTTCTTTTCCATTCTTCAAACCAAATTAAGACCTGCACTATATGAAAAGGAGACATGTTCATTGTTGTCATGGTCACAAGGAAGAATCAGCATTAGATATATATGTTCTCATCTTAAAAAGTCTCCACTGGAAAAACCTCAGTACTACATAAAGCAAAATGATGGCTTCTCAAAACAATAGACATTTCAGACTAAAGTAGCTAAACACAGGAAACATGATAAACTGCATCAAAATTTACCAAGCAAAGAGATGAATATTCAAGTGCATACTTGTTTTGAGTTGTGGAATAAAAACAATAACAAAAACACTACTGAACTGAACAATCTTTAATCACAACAGCATGAGAAGCACCTCAACAAATAAATAAATAAATAAATATATATATATATATATATCCTTATACAAGATAAGAAGACATTTTGGGGCTACTGTTCACTGGTTTTCATCTGCTCTCCCCGGGGTATTTTTGTTGTTTCAGCCTGTGGCTTGTTCTTTTTGTTGGAGCTGGTACAACTGGCTGCTGCTTTTGTGTTGGGGAATATGTCATTTCTGCCCTTCTTACAAGCCTCAGCCGGATGTTAGTGGACTGTTGGTTGTTCTATAGCATTAATGAGATTTGATGCTCATTTTCTATCAGTCAGGTGATTTGCGTTGTTTAATTACATTTTTCTCCTTATAGATGCTTATTGAATGAACTAAACATTTTGAATCCTTTTGTAACAGAGTCATTTCACAGTAGCCTTCTACTTTTGCTATTAGAAATTGCAAGATTAATAAGTCTTCTCTTGTTCGTTTGCCCTGCTGCGTGCATTCATTACTCTTTTGCTTTTATTTTCTGCATCCATAGCTCTCTGCTCGATCTTGCTGCCTTTGTTATTTCTTTGCAGAAGTCCGTACCTAGGTTCCACCTTCTTTCTACTAAATCTTTGTTTTCTGCTGTTATTAATGCTATGAACTCTAAACTATATTTATTATTGTCACACTTAGTGTTAGTTTTGAATATTCAGTGTACAATGCCTTCAAGTGATGCGCTAGCACATTTAACGGATAAGAAGATTCTTTACAACCAAAAATTAAGAGGAAAATATGCTTCCTTATCAGTAGAAGAAAAAGAAGCTCGTCGAGCTATACAGTGGGAAACCTATCAATAGAGGAAAGCAGCTGCATCAACGTCTTCTGTGAACGAACAGCAAAGTAACGATATGTGATTCAGTTTTGCCGGAAATGAAAGCTATAGTATAAATGTTTAGTGTTTCACCTTTATATTAATTTCTTGAGAATTCTGCTTAACTAGCTTAATGGTTGATCAAAACTCTTTATGTGTAATTCAGAGCAAATTTCTGCAGGAAATATATACAAATGGAGAAGAGCATAAATGTTTAGTATTTTGCCTTTATATTAAGCTTCTGAGTTTTCTGCTTCGCTGGCTTAATGCTAGATTAAAAGAAATCTTTATGTGTAAATTCAAGACAAAATTTGTAAGAGATGCATACGAATGGAGAAGAGGTTCCAGTTGCTGTGGAAAGTCCGCACCAATATTTAACTCAAAATTGTAATTTGCATCATGCTAAACACAATGTAAATTATCAAAACCTTTTAATTCAATTGAGACTTTACCTGAACGAAGTATCTAACTCAAAATTGTAATTTGCATTGTGCTAAACACGATGTAAATTATCAAAACTTTTTACTTCATATCGAGACTTTACCTGAACGTAGTTTTTATCTGAACGTTGGACTGCTATAGGTGTAGAACTTCCAGTTTCATGTGACCTGCGGCAGAACAATGACTACAATAACCAACAGCCTATTGCTATTAAATCGCTTCTACAACAAAGTGGAGAGAAAGGGGCCAATATACAACAATCTATTCTTATCAAACCAGCTGTACAACAAGATACCAAAGGTAACTCTTTGTGTAAAAGCAATGCTTAATCAGAACGCAAGCTGAAGAAACATGTTTTTGTATTCACGACATTTGAACAAGGGATGCCTACACAAGTTGATTACTCTATAAATTTTCTACACCAAATTGTTTCTTTTTTTTGTTTGCCCTTCTATGTTTATGATTGCATTTTTCGATCTTATGTGCATATAGGTTCTTGCTCAGAAAAGACATCCATCTATAAATGTGGAAGAATCAGCGGACTAAACATTTCAGGTGTATCTCGTTATAATCATATCTATCAGTGTACGTTTCATGTAACAATTTCTATGCTTTCATCTGCTAGGTGATCCTCCTATCTGTGACAGTTGCTATAGATTCTTGCTATAGATTCTCATAGGTTGAAATCCTTTATCCTATTTTTGCAAATATTTGCTGAGTCTCGTATAGTTATTGAACTTGATTTAGCCTCTTACAGTTTCTTATTTGCATAATCAGGTATTTCTATGACAGAATCCCCTCAGCCAATGGAAGCCAATGTTTCTCATAACATAAAAGTAGCAGCATATACTTATGTTATAAAATTTCAGAAACATGGTTTGCCTCATGCTCACTTTCTAATTATCCTCAAGCCTGCTTTCAAATTATATACAATAGAGGATTATGATCGTATAGTTTCTATAGAAATCCTTGACGAAGCAGAAAATGAGCATCTATTTAGAATGGTCAAGAAACAAATGATGCATGGCCCGTGGCGACAAAAAACCTGATAATGTATGTTTGCAAGGTGTATCAAAGAAGTCTTGTAAGAACAATTATCCAAAGGCATGGGCAGAAAAAACTACACATTCTGAAAACTTGTATCCAACATATAGAAGAAGAAATGATGGCAAAAAAATTTTGATCCAAGGGCACTACTTAGACAACAGATGGATAGTGCCATACAATGCTTATCTATTGGCTCAATTCAATTGCCATATTAATGCAAAAATTTGCTCCACAATTAAGGTGGTCAAGTATGTGTATAAGTATATATACAAAGGTCATGCAAGGATACATTTTCAAGTGAATTCGGATGATGGCACTAATGTTATTGATGAAATCAAGGAATATCAGTCAACACGGTGGGTATGTCCAGTTGAAGCGATGTGGAGAATATATAGATTTCACCTTTATGAAATGCAGCCTGCTATAATACAGCTTCAACTCCACCTAGAAAAGTTTCAATCTATGCTCTTTTGATCAAATGATAGTCTTGACAATGTGTTCAATAACAATTTTGGAAAAAGAACTATGCTCACCCAATTTTGTCGTATGAATGCTGTAGATGATCCAGCAAAAAGTCTCAAATATACCTACAAAGAATTCCCTGAGCATTTTGTGTGGTATTCAAGCTCCAGATCTTGGAAACTAGAAACCAAAAAGATTCTATAAGCAAAGTTGTTGCAGCAAATCCTCTTGAAGGTGAATTGTATTTCCTAAGACTCCTTTTACTACATGTTAGAGCTCCAACTTCTTATGATGATTTAAAAACTGTAAATGGAGTTCATGTTAGTACATTTTGGGAAATAGATACACTTAGAGGATATCTAGAATCAAATAACTCACAGGAACAGTGTCTAGAAGAAGCTGCCATTTATCATATGCCATGTAGCCTAAGAAGGTTGTTTGCAACATTGTTAGTATACTTTACTCCCTCAAATCCAAGAAACCTGTGGCTAAAATTCGAAAAATCATTATCTGAAGATTACAGTAGAGTCTCAAACTTAACCAAGAATGATATTCAATTTAAAGTTTTACATCAAATGAGCAATTTTTTAGAGTCTATGGGTCGTAACATCAATAGCTATGGCTTGGTGCCAAGAGTATTAAAATTCCATAGTTTTACATCAAATGAGCAATTTTTTAGAGTCTATGGGTCGCAACATCAATAGCTATGGCCTGGTGCCAAGAATACTAAAATTCGATGACTGAAACACAGATGCAAGAGATACAATTAGTGAAACAAGGATTAAAGTTTCAAAGGATGACTCGATGTCAATTAATAAACTCAATCCTGGTCAAAAAACTGCTTTTGATACTATAATGTAGGCCTTATATATTAAACAAAAGGGATGTTTCTTTATAGATGGACCAGGTGGCACAGGAAAAACATTTATTTATCAAGCATTATTAGTCGAAGTATGGTCAAAAGATTTTATAGCATTAGCAACAGCTTTTTGTGGAGTCGTAGCATCAATATTACCAAGAGTTAGAACAGCACACTCTCGATTCAAGATTCCAATTGATATGAATTCAGCTAACATGTGCAAAATCAGTAAACAAAGTGCACTTGCTAAACTAATTCAAACGGCTAAACTTATTATTTGGAATAAAGCTCTAATGGCCCACAAAGCTGGTATAGAACGTATGGATGTACTACTAAAAGATTTGATGGATTCTTCAGAATTATTTGGCTCAAAAGTTATGGTTTTTGGTGGTGACTTTAGACAAGTTCTCCTTGTTGTTATTAAAGGTTCAAAGAAAGATTTTGTACAGGCTAACTCAGTAACTTCATACATTTGGCCACAACTTCATAAACTATACCTCACAGATAACATGAGAGCAATATCAGATCTAGAATTTACAGATTACCTCCTCTGAATAGGAAATGGACTAGAACCAATGGTACAAGGGTTGAAAGTAAGGATCCTTCCCCCATTACTAATACCATACAAAAATCAAACAGAATCAATTTTTGAACTTGTCAAAACAGTTTACCCAGATTTAAATGCTTTTTCCAGGAATGATTTTTCATTGGTAAATCGAGCAATCCTTACTACAAAAAATGAATTTGTCAATGAGTTAAACAACTTGCTAATTGACATTTTTCCAAGTGAGCCTCAAGATTATATTAGTCATGATAAAACACTTGACATTTCAAAACAAGGGCTATTCGAAGACTTTCCCAATAGCTTAACACCCAATGGTTCCCCCCCTACAATCTAATTCTGAAACCAAATTCCCCAATAATTTTTCTCAGAAACATTGATCCCCCAGAAGGCCTGTGCAATGGAACGAGGCTAATATGTAGATCTTTGAGAAACAATATTATTGATGCAGTTATAAGTGCTGGAGAATTCAAAAGCAAACAAGTCTTTTTACATAGAATATCTTTCCAGATAGAAAATGATCCTGCCTACCCAATGTCATTTGAAAGACTTCAATTTCCTGTGTGTCTATGCTTTGTCATGACAATTAATAAAGCTCAAGGCCAAACTTTAAATTTTGTTGGTATATACTTATGTGAACCGGTTTTTTCACATGGCCACTTGGCCAGTTATATGTTGCTTTATCAAGAGCAAAAAATATCAATTTTGTAAAGATTCTCATATAGCCTTCTCCCTTTGATCCAATGGTTGACTACTAATAACATAGTATACAAGGATATTTTACAGCTTGCAAGTCAGCACCTTTCGTAATTATCAATTACAGCATTATGTCATTCATATGCATTACACTTATTCCCTGTACATTTTCTGCATATCTATATTTACAAGATAGATCTACAGTATTCTAGCTTGATCATCTGCTTTAATGCTAAATAATCTAACGTGAAATTTTTTAAACTACCATAGCTAATATTATCCTACAGTTTGTGATGCATTGCTCTAGATTTGATTATTTCCATCAATTTTATCTCTCAAAAGACTTCATTCTACTGTTTACTTTGTTATATACTATATAACACTTTCATTTCATTCATACTTGCTTTTATGCTTCGTTGACCTATAAACATCCAACAATCGACGTTGTTAATAGCTCAGCTACACCTTCTTAAACTTATATTTATCACCATATATTTATCTAGTAGGATCATATTGATTCTGCATAATTACTCATTATCTTTCATTAACCTCTTATATTAGTCATGCAAATACTATTTTTCCTGTCCATGTTTTCCAAATGAGCGTCAACTAAACTTCTACTTCTCTCATTTTTAGCTCTCATTTTTAGCTCTATCATGTTTATGTGTTCATAGCTTTCTTTTTTATTTATGATCTGCGAGTTTTAGCTAGTAATATTAAAGTACTTGTGGTCTCTGGGAATTTTACTTATAAAGGAAGCATATTTAGCTATACCATAGGATGAGTAGTTATAGTGATAGTGATAAGCTAGTTGCACAAAAAGCTATCCATAATCAGAAGTTGAGGGAGAAATATGCTATGCTATCACCTAAGGAGAAAGAATTGCGCCGTCTCAAACAGAGAGAGACCTATCGAAAGAGGAAAGCAAAAAAAAAAAAAAAAGTCGCTCACTCATGTCATGAAAAAGAAACCAATACCAGAGGTGTAATTCCGCTCTACCCTGACATGCAAATTGCTCCTAGTAAAGGTGCAAATGCCACTTGTTGTACTCACTTATTCAAATTTAGTATTAATCTTAGTTGTCATCTATATGAATGGTGATTATTCAATGTGATTGCTTTTCCCTTAGAAATAGTGGATAAGGAACCTAGCAAATGCTCTAAAGAATCCATTAATGCTCAGAATGTATCAGCTAGCAACAATGTTGATGACCAATTGCAAGGTTAGATGCCTTTATGTACGCATAAGTGTATTATTAAGTGGAATAAAAGTAGATTTTAATGTTATTGCATTGCTACTTCATTTTTGCTATTGTCACAGAATTTTCTCTCTGTTTAGATACACAGCAACTTGTTGATAACCAATCTTTTGAAGAAACTATGTGACAACAATTGCAGTTGACACACAACAGCAATTGCAATTACACACGACTGCACTGTAGTTTACAGCAAATGAAGGTAAATTGATTCAGTTATTTGCTCATTTTATCCTGCATTCTATACCTTTTATGGCCAGTTCACAGCTTTACTTAGTCATTGTACAATAATCTCATCATTGATTATATACTTATGAATTTGTAGTTACATAATAATTTGATATTATGTCTGTTGATATTATGTCTATTGTTATTACAGAAAAAAAAAATCTCATAAGTTCTTGATATTATGTTTGTGAGCATTTTTATCATAAAAGACTATTTTATAGTTTTTTTCCAAAGCATTGATATCTTTGCGAATGATTAGCATTGCCCTGATTTTCAAGAATAAGTTGGTATAGAAGCTAATATATTTTATTGTCTTTGTGCTATGAGTTTTTAGTATTTGATTTTGATGGATAAACTTTTTTTTATCAGTAAAATGGTTGGAAATGACTTAGATAAGCCCTCTTCAATTATGGCAAAAGTGCACTAATTGGGAATGAACCAAAAAACAAAGTGTCGCGCCCCATTTTTAATAAGAAAAATAACGAGTTTAGAAAAATGGCTTTTGATTCAATTTTTGATTGAAAAACGAATTTTGATTTAAAAAGAAAATGAAAAAATGTGGGACTAAATGGGGCTTGAAAATGCGACGATTTGACCCAAAATAATAGTTTAAAAAAGGTTTTTAAAACAAAATCGGAGTCGCCACTTGGTATAGAGTTAAGGTGTACCAAGTCACCTAAAAATGAATTTTTCCAAGGAAAAAGTAGAAAATCCCTTTTAAACGACTCCTAGTTTACGTAAATCAAAGAAAAAGGTTCGGGAGTCACATTTGAAGAAAGGGAAGGCAAGGATAAAAATCCGAGGCACCCTTTCGACCTAGCCAAGGTTAGTTGCGTGATTTAGTCAAAGATTTTTTTATTTTAACCTAAAGATTTATCACATTTGGATATACTATATGAATGCAAACCCTAGACCTAGGAGGGTATCGGGGTGGTCAAAATTTCTCTTCAAACCTTGAATGGTGCCAATCACATTAATTGTGATGCCCAATAGTAACTCTTTGGAGAAGTCACGAATAATGCAAAAATATGAGACTCTAGGGAAAGAAAAGAAATAAAATAATTATACAAATATACACGCCTTAAAGGAGTGCATCATGTCGGGTGCAGGGGACTAATGTTCGTGACTCAATTTTCCTTTAATAGAGGGAATATGAGCGTGCTAAGGCTAGAAAGCTAAACTCGTCCATATCCCATATTCAAGGGGGTATTCCCTAATCTAATCAAGCAAATGCACTATCCTAATTCTAATTCTAAAATGAAATGCAATTCTAATGTTATGTTTTCATACAAAGGGATAAGGAATATATATATAAGGGAAAATACGGAATAAGGGATATAAGTAGAAGGGAATATGGGATAAAGGTTGTACATATATAAGAAAGTGTCATGCAACATGGTAAAAATCCTAAAAAAGTGAAAACATGCATGAGATGAAGTGATTTTATCACACAACCATGATCTAACGCTCGAGGGGCTCCTAAGAGTCTAGCGTTGGACTAACCCATGTCTACAATTTCCCACTAGCATTGGACTAGTGAGAAAAGTCGGAACAAAGGGCCACAACTAGCGTTGGATTAGTGTGGATTCGAGAAATTGACCACAACTAGCATTGGACTAGTGTGGTGACGTCACACATCGGTTACAATCAAATAAATCATGTAAGACCTAATAAGAGCATATAAACACATAAATCACATATAGCACATAACACATAAGTATGATATCTAGATGCAAGACCCTAAGAAAGCGGTAACACATAGCACATAGACATGCAAAACACACATAAGGCAAATAAAGCTAATAAAGCCATAACTATTATATTCGGGGGAAGCCTACTACAATCCAAGAGGGGAAACGGAATAAAATAAATAAAATAATAACCTAACTATTACAACTTTGGCATTCAAGTGCCTTTCAAATGATCGAAATTGAAAATAACTAAAACAAATAAAATAGATAAATAAATGAAAACATTCAAAAGGCATGCAATTGAGCACATAAATCACATAAACACATAGGGTCAAATAAAGTTAAAATAAGGGATAGAATGTACCTCCCTTGCAATGGTAATCAAATGAAGGAAAAATAGCTTCAAAACAATAAAAGGGTCAAGGCACCAATTAAATAGTAAAGTATAAACAAAATCGCCAAATCCCTCCCAATTTCAACTTAAATGAAATCAAATAATGCATAATTTCCAAGAAAAGCAAATTATTGATCATATTTCAAAAATAGAAAAACTACCAAGGACCCAATTACAAAAATTAACCCATCATTCAAGTTCAATTAAAATATTTTGAGAACTTCAAAGATCCAAGAGTAATAATAAGGTCAAGTAATGGTTCAAAACGCAATTACTCTAGCACCTAATCGCAAGAAATTAAAACATAATTGGACCTTAGTAGCATGAGGAGGAACATGTGAGGTTAGAATGGAAATTTCGAAAGATTTGCATGCATGCAATCAAAAGCTTTCTTATTCTTCTGCAAAACGAGAAGCTTTCTGCAACTCCAAGTAATTTTCGGCAAAACAAAATTTACAGAACACTTTTGAGCTAAATTTAACTAAGCCCGGCTAAACACCTATTAACAAATGAATTCTTGAAAGCATTTTGTGCAAGTTTTTGTGAAAAAATAACTATGAGGAAAACAAGCTTCTGGAACTACTTTCGCATGCTTCAGCAACCGAAAATGAACCCTGCTGCATTGTTCACTATCACAGCTCGTCGGATTACATTCTCAAACACAAGACAGCTATCAAACTCAATTTGAATACAATGCCTTGGAACAAAGGGAGAAGAAGATAACAACACAAAGGAATGCTATGATCGTTTGCTGAAACTTCGAACAGATTTGCAAGACAACAAACCCAAAACAAAATAAAGAAACTGATGGCTTCCTGTCCCTAAGTTCTCAAACACACGTATGCTTTATAGGGGAAAAACAGCAACTCAAACCTCGCTTAATACCAATCAAACCAAAATCCTTCAAACTAGCTATTTGAGCAAGACTCCACAGAGATGTAAGAAAACAGCTACTTAAACAACTTGAACGAACAGGAGGAAGAAAAAAAAATGGAGACAACCCAACAAAGACAGCAAGCCTGCGTTACCACTGATTGCCGTTTTAAAACGGAGCAAGCCCATACATGGGATTACTATCAAACACCAAACAGAGCGAAAATGAAATCCAAGCCATTTCCGGAACTTCAACAACCCAAAAGATCAGAATTTTATTTGCTGCAACAAAGTAGAGAACTCCAACTTCGTTGCAGCGACTCTCGGGAGCCTCATAAGAGTCCCAAACATACTTAAACATGAATTGACCCAAAGCATTAAGACCCCAAAACTGTCATTCAAATCCACTGGTTGCTTTTCTGCAATTTTTTGGCTTCCATATGCGCAAGGAGACAATAAAACAAGTTCATCAAACCCTAACCAAGGTTCGGCGGTACAAAGGCGTATGAACATCTACCGACTTCAAACCTAAAGCTTCAAGAAAACAGCCTAAGACCCAAATCATATGAACAAACAAGATACTAAGAACGACACTTGCAACTCACGGACCGCATCCATTCAGTTTCACAGGGGAAAGAAAGCACGAAAGCTAAC
Organism: Coffea eugenioides; assembly: GCF_003713205.1. Lineage (NCBI taxonomy): Eukaryota > Viridiplantae > Streptophyta > Magnoliopsida > Gentianales > Rubiaceae > Coffea > Coffea eugenioides. The sequence continues at coordinate 30,882,826 of NC_040039.1, forward strand.
AGCTTTTTGGTTCCTAAGTTTGCAACAAGAAGATTCTAAACACAGCTTTGATAGCAAACAAGTTCATGGCATCCCCAGTCAAGCGACAAACATAAACAAGAACGACAAACAGGTCACAACTTCGGCAACCAAAGAAAGAAAAAGGATGATTTGCAGTCATCATCCTCAAGCATCGACAAAACTTAGGAAAGGAAGAAAATCATGCATAAAAGGGTTCAGATCTCTTATAAAAATCGTCTCAAAACAAGATTGAGAAGGATCCATGATTACCTGAGAGCACTTAGGCTGCTAAACGAACAGGAGAGGCTCCTAGAAATCGAACGGTTCTGGCAAACGAAATCCATGAACTGGGTTGCGGAAGATTCCAACGCTGATGCAGGGGATGCTAGCCGAAGATCTATCCTTTTTCTTTTCCTGGTTTTCTTCCTCTCTGTTTTCCCAGCCGCCACCCTTACTCTCTATCTCACACTCTCGGCTTCTTCCTCGCTCAACCTCCCTTTCTCCCTTTTCTTTTTCCGGCAGCTTTCCTGTTTTTCTGCCCAGCTCGTAGCTTCTTTTCTTTCCCAGCCGCCAAGCTTTTCTCTCGGTCGAAGAACTCTCGGCTGCCTACCTCTCTCGCTCTCTCCTTTTCGATCTCTCTCTTCAGCCGCTGTTCCCAAAACCTTCTCCCATTTTTTTCTAATGCCCTAGCCGTAAGCTCTACCTTTCATCCCCAAAACCCCAGCCGCTGTACCTTACCCCTTTCTTTTCAGCCGTTCCCAGAATTCCCCCTCCTTGGTTTCCTTCCTCTTCTCGTAACTCAACCCTCCTAGCTCTCTCAAACCCTAGCCGCCAAACCTATCTGCTATCCTCAGCCGTCCTCTTGGCTTTTCCTAGCTTTTTTTGTTCCCGTCCTCCCTTTTTTTGGCCGTCACATTCTTAGCTTTTTATATGGGAAGCTCCTTCCCGAAACCTAACATCTAAGGCTCAGAAAAAACTCAATTCTCTTGCCCTTTTTTTACATCCTTGGATCTTCATAATTTCTGGGGTCTTTTGATAACCTTGGATCAAACCAAGTGGTTTGTTGTTCGAATGATCGAACGGAGGAGAAAAAGAGTAAGAGAAAATGGAGCTGAAATTTTTTTTTGCATCCTCTGTATTTTTCGTTTCATGTTTTCTGCTTGAAATGCAATATGAAGTAAAGGCTCGAATCCTGTGTGGCTCATGCAAGCGTGAGCTGGCTTCCCTTTTTTCTTTTAACACATAATGAAATAATTCTAACAAGATAAATAAAACACTACAAAATTGAATTCAAAAGAAAATAAACATATTTTTGTGAACAATTTTCTCTCTCTTTTTTTTTTAATAAATCCTAATACTAGAAAGCCTTAAAAAAATAAAAATAAACAACTAGATCGTAAAAAAAAATAACAATACAATAATAAGTAATAATAATAATGATCTGAAATGCCACGAGATTAAAAAAAATAGATAACAATTATCACAAAAAAAAATAATAATAACAATAATTTAAAATTTTGGTGTCTACAGTTTGCCCGTCTTTGTCTAAGTTTTGTGAGACAAAGAAGTAGACACCAAATATTCACCTGTGTTATTCGGCTGGAAACTACTCGAGCGACTGAGGACTGACCCCTTTAACAAAATTTTTAAATGGGACTGACTCAAACAAGAAATTTAAAACGGGACTGACCCGAACCAATAATTTAAAATGGAAAATTTAAAATCGGGACTGACCTGGGACAGGAAACTTAAACGGGACTGACCCGAACAGAAAATTTAAAACGGGACAGACCCAAACAGAAAATTTAAACGGGATTGTCCCGAACAGACAATTTAAACATGGGACTGGCCCGAACAGGAAATTTAAAAAGGGACTGACCCCAACAGGAATTTAAATCGAGATTGACCCGAAGGGGACTGACCCCAACATGAAATGGCGATGCAAAAGAAATGCTCACTAGTGGGACTGACCCAACGGCTAGTGGCGGTGCAAATGAAATGCTCACTAGTGGGACTGACCCACCGGCTAGTGGCGGTGAAAATAAAATGCATGCTAATGGGACTGACCCATGTTTAGCGGCAATAAAAATGAAATGCCTTGACAATCGATCAGTGGGATTAAACCCGAGTCTGTCGAGAAAATCGGAAACAGAAAGGCACGTTAGTGGGATGAACCCAATGCTAACGGAGATAGACTAAAAACAACACACACGTTAGTGGGATGAACCCAATGCTAACGGGGATAGACTAAAAACAACACACACGTTAGTGAGATAGACTTGATGCTAACGGTGGTTGAATAAAAACGCACACGTTAGTAAGATAGACTCGATGCTAACGGTGGTAGAATAAAAACGCACACGTTAGTGAGATAGACTCGATGCTAACGGTGGTTGAACAAAAACGCACACGTTAGTGAGATAGACTCGATGCTAACGGTGGTTGAACAAAAATGCACACGTTAGTGAGATAGACTCGATGCTAACGGTGGTTGAATAAAAACGCACACGTTAGTGAGATAGACTCGATACTAACGGTGGTGGAATAAAAACGTACACGTTAGTGAGATGGGCTCGATGCTAACGGTGGTAGAATAAAAACGCACACGTTAGTAAGATAGACTCGATGCTAATGGTGGTGGAACAAAAACGCACACGTTAATAAGATAGACTCGATGCTAACGCTGGTGGAACAAAACGCACACGTTAGTGAGATAGACTCGATGCTAACGGTGGTTGAACAAAAACGCACACGTTAGTAAGATAGACTCGATGCTAACAGTGGTGGAACAAAACGCACACGTTAGTGAGATAGACTCGATGCTAACGGTGGTGGAACAAAAATGCACACGTTAATGAGATGGGCTCGATGCTAACGGTGGTAGAATAAAAATGCACACGTTAGTGAGATAAACTCGATGCTAACGGTGGAGAAATCAGTGAATTTAAATGTGGTTGTCAAGAATGGGGAATGGAAGGGTGCGCGGCGGGCGCTGAGATTTCATCAACAAGAAATTGAAATTTGCCAAGGAACAAGAAATTAAATTCAAGTTTGATTTTTTGAGAATCTTTTCAAAAAATAATTTGCCCCAGTTTCCGCCAATTATTGTGCAACCGATCAATTGATTTGCATTACGGCATGGTTGCTCCTTCTTGAGGCCTTGATTCGTAAGATTCTGACTTACGCTTCTTCGTCGATTTCAGCCATGGATACCTGCACAGGGGCTTGCCAAAGTACAACATGCACTTTATTTTAAAATATTGCAACTACTACTCATAGAAAGAGCAGTGTGATTGATTTGAAAGTATATTACTTGACTCTTGTGCGAAATCATCAAATGTATTAGAAAAATATTTGCCCCTGTGTGGGTTTATTTCGCGAAATCTCACAAATAAAATTTGCCCCAGTGTGGACTCCTTTGATTGCAAAAATTTGTTTAGATGATTCCCCATTTATTTGAACAAAGAGAAATCGCACTTTCTAAAACTTAGAAAGTAATCATATATACAACATGAAGAAATTTAAACGTTGAGTTTGAACTCATGCAGAAATTTCATGATGAATCTCTCAGAATAACACCAAATTACAGAAGATTTCTTCCTCACTTTTAGTATCTGTGCTTAGAGTAGCGGGTCACCACTTCTTGTTGGCTCATCTTTCAGGACCAATCAAGTAGGCGTCATTTTTTATTTGGAAGTGGCTAAAGGAAACGGGAGGTCAAGATTTATCTTATTTTTGTGCCCATTCGATAGCACATCTTAGTGAAAGCAAATAGTTTGTCACCCTTATTTCTTAAGAAAACTTAGTCAACACATAAGCTTTATAAACTTGTAACAGAAGGGTAGAAACGATACCAAAACATGCGGAAACAGGTTATAACCTTATGATCAGGAGCGTAACCCTTGCTTTGAGTTGTCATGAGGGATAAGTCAGCGATGGACTTTATGAGCTTGTAATGCGGTTGGAAAACGATAGTTGAAGGAAAAAAAAAATCGAGGGTATTGCACGGAATATCGCATTTTTCTCAAAATTGCTCTCATTTCGTACTCAAAGATTTCGGACTTTGTTTGCATTTTTCTCAGCATTCACCAGGGATTTCAGCGTCGGATTTTTTTGCATTTTTCTTGCGCTTACTCTTCTTGCTTTGCTTTTTGCTTCTTTCTCCTTTTTCTCAACCTGGTGGATTTTCACATGGTGAGTAGTGTCAACCCCCATACCCAAGCAATTCAGAAATACGGCTAAAATTTTCTGGCATCAGAAATTTTCTTGACAAGGCCATTGCAAAAAACAGAAGTTAGGACTTTCGGCTTTTGTAATGGGGTCTGGTGGGGTGCTTAGAAAAGTTAAGGCTTGAAAGCGGATTTTCAAAAGTGGTTTAAATGATCTGAGATCGCATTATTATATCAACCCTTTTTCAGGGTTAAATCATAACTTGCCCCAGTTTATTCTCAATTGAGGCTCTTTTCCTTTCTCATTTTGTTCTCTTTTTCGGCCTTCTGCCATTCTTTGAACTTTTCCAAAAATTTGCCCCAATTTATGCTTAACCGAGGTTCTCTTTTTTTTTTCTTCTTTTGATTTTGGCCTTCCTTCAAAAATTAAATTTGCCCCAATTTGGGGTTTTTTCTTTTTCCTTCTTTTTCAAAACTTAATTTACCCCAATGTGGGGTTTGCGATTCTCAGGGGTTGCCAAACGAAATAGATTATTCTGAAGGTTCAAAAGTGATAACTAGGGATAAAATGTTTGATTGGAAAGGAAGACGGCCTGACTTTCGTTCCATTCCTCACATTAACCCTGAAAGGAAACTTTCATTAATACGAAATTTCTTGCATATATCTGAATTAATTGACTGAGGAAGACTCTTGCTCATCCACAAGTGGTTCGTCGGACAGAACTCTTCCTTTTTTTCTTTTCCGTCAAAATTGAAGCCCAGATAGTAATGGTAGAATCAAATTTTTCAAATTTGCGTTCCATTCCCCAATCTCCTTCCCCAATATGGGGTGCGATCATAAGTGCATTTGAAAAGAACCACATATTTTGGCTCAAATGAGGATGCAAGGGGTAATCAGTGTTTAGGTTGTAGAAACGATGGCCAAAGCATCATTCTTACGCCTCATGACAACCAAAGTAAAGGATAGCTCATTGAGAACCCATTTCCTTTTGAAAATTTTCCCAATGTAGGGTAGTGATCATTAAGGCTCTTATTTGAAATGAAGTTATTCTTTTAAAGGCTCAAATGGGAGAGCAAAGGATAAAATCTGTATAGATAGAGAAACGAATGATTAAAGTATCATTCCAAATTTTCAAAACAAATAAGAATAATATGCATTTTTGCTTTCACTTAGATGTGACTGAATCTGGTTAGACCAATGAGCATTTTTCCGAGCAAAGATTGCCCCAATTTGCAATTTGTCAATCAATGTGACTGATTTTTAGGAGTCCATAGAAGTGGGCAAAATAAGAATTGTTCAGTTAAGGGAAAAAATGTATTGCATTGAATTTTTCGAGACAGATCAATCAGTTTGAGTGACCTCTTTTAATCCGAGGATCACCAATCTAGTGAATTTTCAGGCAAGAGGTTGAAAAATCTCAATTTAGTCTTATTTCTCAAAATTCATCATGAAATCTCCAATGGGCAGAATAAAGAATGAAATATACATGAATATATACAAAACAACAATTGTCTAAATGAAAAACTTTATTGCTGAAAAATCTCTAAAGAGCTCCATATATACACTTTTGTCTCCTTTTCTTTTGGAACAACAATGTATTAACAAATCAAATAAACATAATTTTTCTTTGACAAACAATTATGAAGTCTCTTAGATGCTTGAGTCTAGCGCTTCCAAATAGATCCTTCATGTTTTCATTGTAAGGTCCGCCCAAAAATCAAGTAATACTCAAAATCATCATCAGATGTAGGAAAAACAATTTTACCTTATTGAAACCTCTTTTAAAAATGCAGGGGAGGGGAAAAATAAAAGAAGAAAATACCCAGAATTAGTAAGTAAAATTGTAAAATCGGTATGCATGTCCTATGTGGGAGCCCTTTTATGCCAAGGGTGGGCCTAGCATGAAAAATACAATCTTTTAGGGTAGGCACTATACAATACCTGATGGATCTGATCAACTTATTGAGTGAAAAATAATTTGAAAATTTTGGTCAATTGGGGTGACGAGAGACATTTGTCAAAATGAGGACAACGTCCGAATGAATTGATCACTTTGACCAATACAAGAATTTGCAAAAACACACCGGTTTGACCCTGACGAACTTCCTAGCAGAGAGATTGAAATTCGTCGACAAATTTTCTTAATGAAGCATGGGTCAAAACCCTAACCAATCAAATAGCTGGATGCAATGGATGGTTTTCTCAAAATCGACAAGGTTTCCCAATTTGAAATTTGACATTGAAACCCTAATTGGTCAAATGGGTTGAATGAAATTGACAATTTATTTAAAATCGACCGGATTACCCTAAAAAGTGTAAACTAGTCAAATGAATTAGATGAAATTGATAATTTATTCAAAATCGACAAGATTGCCCTAAGAACTAATTAAATGAAATTGGTGATCTATTCAAAATCGACTAGATTGCCCTAAAATGGGTAAACTAGTCAAATGAATTCAAAATCGACTAAATTGATAAAATGGACTGGATAAAATTGATGAATAAAATGGTCCAATGGATTGAATGGAATTGACAGCTTATTTAAAAATCAATCTATCCATTGGTAGTTTCAAAAATTTATTGCGATGCATTAGTCTATGAGCCTTCTAATATCAAATTTTGGCCTCAATTTATTTATCGTCTCAACAGTGAGAAAATATTGGTGAATTTCTTCAAATTAATGTCCTTTACGCAAGGAATTTTTACCAATTTTGATAAAATGGGCAAAAGGTGATTATTAGACGCTCATATTCCAAAGATCGCTCTATGAAAATGATCGGACCCTACCTTACCTCGTGCACTACCCCTTTGGATGATACAAAATGTAAACGTGCAAGTCTACTTGGATTAAGTATCCGAGACACAGGGCGGTTTATTCCTAACATGGGATTCCCTAAATGGCATTCCCTTTTTGGGTTTATCCATGATGCCATTTAATCAAAGCGAGTACATATGCAGTACACAAATGAAACGTGACCTAAAGGAACCCCTTTTTGTATGCCGGGGTGAGCCTAAAGTGAAATGTATTCATGTTGCAAATGCGAAGTATTGAATTTAAACGTGTCATATCAAATAGGGTAGGCTCTTAGAGAGTACCATACCATACCAGGCGGAAGATTGAGTGACCCCTCGGATCATGTTACGTACACGTCGTGTTACGATCACACGTCCAAGTGGGTCGCCTAATCCTAATAGGGTGGAGTGGCGTGACAAGCCACTAAAAGAAAAATAAAGGAAGGATAAATAATAAAGCGTATGCACGTATGCTAGTGCTCCTTTTTGGAGGGGAGGGATCGAGAATCAATGCGAGGCTCTAGAGTAAAATCCCCCCACCCAAATGTAATGCAAAGCGCGGGATAACATAAATAAACCATCCATCCATCAATCAATCGTATGCAAATAGCTGAGGAAGTGAGTTGATACGCGCGAAATGCAAAAACTCCTAAAAAAAGGAAAAAATGCAATTCTAAACATCCAAATGTAATATATAAGAAGGTTAAAAGAAGAAAAGAATCGACTAAACCAAATGCTCGGACTCTCTAAGTCCCCAGTGGAGTCACCAGCTGTCACGCCCCATTTTTAATAAGAAAAATAACTAGTTTAGAAAAATGGCTTTTGATTCAATTTTTGATTGAAAAACGAATTTTGATTTAAAAAGAAAATGAAAAATCGTGGGTCTAATTGGAACTTGAAAATGCGACGATTTGACCCAAAATAATAGTTTAAAAAGGGTTTTTAAAACAAAATCGGAGTCGCCACTTGGTAAAGAGTTAAGGTGTACCAAGTCACCTAAAAATGAATTTTTCCAAGAAAAAAGTAGAAAACCCCTTTTAAACGAGTCCTAGTCTACGTAAATCAAAGAAAAAGGTTCGAGGGTCACATTTGAAGAAAGGGAACGTAAGGATAAAAATCCGAGACACCCTTTCGACCTAGCCAAGGTTAGTTGCATGATTTAGTCAAAGATTTTTTTATTTTAACCTAAAGATTTATCACATTTGGATGTACTATATGAATGCAAACCCTAGACCTAGCAGGGTATCGGGGTGGTCAAAATTTCTATTCAAAACTTGAATAGTGCCAATGACATTAATTGTGACGCCCAATAGTGACTCTTTGGAGAAGTCACGAATAATGCAAAAATATGAGACTCTAGGGAAAGAAAAGAAATAAAATAATTATATAAATATACACGTCTTAAAGGAGTGCATCATGTCGGGTATGGGGGACTAATGTTCGTGACTCAATTTTTCTTTAATAGAGGGAATACGAGCGTGTTAAGGTTAGAAAGCCAAACTCGTCCATATCCCATATTCAAGGGGGTATTCCCTAATCTAATCAAGCAAATGCACTACCCTAATCCTAATTCTAAAATGAAATGCAATTCTAATGTTATGTTTTCATACAAAGGGATAAGGAATATATATATAAGGAAAAATACGGAATAAGGGATATAAGTAGAAGGGAATATGGGATAAAGGTTGTACATATATAAGAAAGTGTCATGCAACATGGTAAAAATCCTAAAAAAGTGAAAACATGCATGAGATGAAGTGATTTTATCACACAACCATGATCTAATGCTCGAGGGGCTCCTAAGGGTCTAGCGATGGATTAGCCCATGTCTACAATTTCCCACTAGCATTGGACTAGTGAGAAAAGATGGAACAAAGGGCCACAACTAGCGTTGGACTAGTGTGGATTCGAGAAATTGACCACAACTAGCATTGGACTAGTGTGGTGACGTCACACATCGGTTACAATCAAATAAATCATGTAAGACCTAATAAGAGCATGTAAACACATAAATCACATATAGCACATAACACATAAGCATGATATCTAGATGCAAGACCCTAAGAAAGCGGTAACACATAGCACATAGACATGCAAAACACACATAAGGCAAATAAAGCTAATAAAGCCCTAACTATTACATTCGTGGGAAGCCTACTACAATCTAAGAGGGGAAACGGAATAAAATAAATAAAATAATAACCTAGCTATTACAACTTTGGCATTCAAGTGCCTTTCAAATGATCGAAATTGAAAATAACTAAAACAAATAAAATAGATAAATAAATAAATAAATGAAAACATTCAAAAGGCATGCAATTGAGCACATAAATCACATAAACACATAGGGTCAAATAAAGTTAAAATAAGGGATACAGTGTACCTCCCTTGCAATGGTAATCAAATGAAGGAAAAATAGCTTCAAAACAATGAAAGGGTCAAGGCATCAATTAAATAGTAAAGTATAAACAAAATCGCCAAATCCCTCCCAATTTCAACTTAAATGAAATCAAATAATGCATAATTTCCAAGAAAACCAAATTACTGATCATTTTTCAAAAATAGAAAAACTACCAAGGACCCAATTGCAAATATTAACCCATCATTTAAGTTCAATTAAAATATTTTTAGAACTTCAAAGATCCAAGAGTAATAATAAGGTCAAGTAATGGTTCAAAACGCAATTACTCTAGGACCTAATCGCAACAAATTAAAACATAATTGGAACTTAGTAGCATGAGGAGGAACATGTGAGATTAGAATGCAAATTTCGAAAGATTTGCATGCATGCAATCAAAAGCTTTCTTATTCTTCTGTAAAACGAGAAGCTTTCTGCAACTTCAAGTAATTTTCGGCAAAACAAAATTTACAGAACACTTTTGAGCTAAATTTAACTAAGCACGGCTAAACACCTATTAACAAATGAATTCTTGAAAGCATTTTGTGCAAGTTTTTATGAAAAAAGAACTATGAGGAAAACAAGCTTCTGGAACTACTTTCGCATGCTTCAGCAACCGAAAATGAACCCTGCTGCATTGTTCACTATCACAGCTCGTCGGATTACATTCTCAAACACAAGACAGCTATCAAACTCAATTTGAATACAATGCCTTGGAACAAAGGGAGAAGAAGATAACAACACAAAGGAATGCTATGATCGTTTGCTGAAACTTCGAACAGATTTGCAAGACAACAAACCCAAAACAAAATAAAGAAACTGATGGCTTCCTGTCCCTAAGTTCTCAAACACACGTATGCTTTATAGGGGAAAAACAGCAACTCAAACCTCGCTTAATACCAATCAAACCAAAATCCTTCAAACTAGCTATTTGAGCAAGACTCCGCAGAGTTGTAAGAAAACAGCTACTTAAACAACTTGGACGAACAGGAGGAAGAAAAAAAATGGAGACAGCCCAACAAAGACAGCAAGCCTGCGTTACCACTGATTGCCGTTTTAAAACGCAGCAAGCCCATACATGGGATTACTATCAAACACCAAACAGAGCGAAAATGAAATCCAAGCCATTTCCGGAACTTCAACAACCCAAAAGATCAGAATTTAATTTGCTGCAACAAAGTAGAGAACTCCAACTTCGTTGCAGCGACCTCGGGAGCCTCATAAGAGTCCCAAACATACTTAAACATGAATTGACCCAAAGCATTAAGACCCCAAAACTGTCATTCAAATCCACTGGTTGCTTTTCTGCAATTTTTCGGCTTCCATATGCGCAAGGAGACAATAAAACAAGTTCATCAAACCCTAACCAAGGTTCGGCGGTACAAAGGCGTATGAACATCTACCGACTTCAAACCTAAAGGTTCAAGAAAACAGCCTAAGACCCAAATCATATGAACAAACAAGATACTAAGAACGACACTTGCAACTCACGGACCGCACCCATTCAGTTTCACAGGGGAAAGAAAGCACGAAAGCTAACAGCTTTTTGGTTCCTAAGTTTGCAACAAGAAGATTCTAAACACAGCTTTGATAGCAAACAAGTTCATGGCATCCCCAGTCAAGCGACAAACATAAACAAGAACGACAAACAGGTCACAACTTCGGCAACCAAAGAAAGAAAAAGGATGATTTGCAGTCATCATCCTCAAGCATCGACAAAACTTAGGAAAGGAAGAAAATCATGCATAAAAGGGTTCAGATCTCTTATAAAAATCGTCTCAAAACAAGATTGAGAAGGATCCATGATTACCTGAGAGCACTTAGGCTACTAAACGAACAGGAGAGGCTCCTAGAAATCGAACGGTTCTGGCAAATGAAATCCTCGAACTGGGTTGCGGAAGATTCCAACGCTGATGCAGGGGATGCTAGCCGAAGAGCTATCCTTTTTCTTTTTCTGGTTTTCTTCCTCTCTGTTTTCCCAGCTGCCACCCTTACTCTCTATCTCACACTCTCGGCTTCTTCCTCGCTCAACCTCCCTTTCTCCCTTTTCTTTTTCCGGCAGCTTTCCTGTTTTTCTGCCCAGCTCGTAGCTTCTTTTCTTTCCCAGCCGCCAAGCTTTTCTCTTGGTCGAAGAACTCTCGGCTGCCTACCTCTCTCGCTCTCTCCCTTTCGATCTCTCTCTTCAGCCGCTGTTCCCAAAACCTTCTCCCATTTTTTTCTAATGCCCTAGCCGTAAGCTCTACCTTTCATCCCCAAAACCCCAGCCGCTATACCTTACCCCTTTCTTTTCAGCCGTTCCCAGAATTCCCCCTCCTTGGTTTCTTTCCTCTTCTCGTAACTCAACCCTCCTAGCTCTCTCAAACCCTAGCCGCCAAACCTATCTGCTATCCTCAGCCGTCCTCTTGGCTTTTCCTAGCTTTTTTTGTTCCCATCCTCCCTTTTTTTGGCCGTCACATTCTTAGCTTTTTATATGGGAAGCTCCTTCCCGAAACCTAACATCTAAGGCTCAGAAAAAACTCAATTCTTTTGCCCTTTTTTTACATCCTTGGATCTTCATAATTTCTGGGGTCTTTTGATAGCCTTGGATCAAACCAAGTGGTTTGTTGTTCGAATGATCGAACGGAGGAGAAAAAGAGTAAGAGAAAATGGAGCTGAAATTTTTTTTTGCATCCTCTGTATTTTTCGTTTCATATTTTCTGCTTGAAATGCAATATGAAGTAAAGGCTCGAAACCTGTGTGGCTCATGCAAGCGTGAGCTGGCTTCCCTTTTTTCTTTTAACACATAATGAAATAATTCTAACAAGATAAATAAAACACTACAAAATTGAATTCAAAAGAAAATAAACATATTTTTGTGAACAATTTTCTCTCTCTTTTTTTTTAATAAATCCTAATACTAGAAAGCCTTAAAAAATAAAAATAAACAACTAGATCATAAAAAAAATAAAAAATAACAATACAATAATAAGTAATAATAATAATGATCTGAAATGCCACGAGATTAAAAAAAATAGATAACAATTATCACAAAAAAAATAATAACAATAATTTAAAAATTTGGTGTCTACAGTTTGCCCGTCTTTGTCTGAGTTTTGAAAAAATTTGAGACAAAGAAGTAGACACCAAATACTCACCTGTGTTATTCGGCTGCAAACTACTCGAGCGACTGAGGACTGACCCCTTTAACAAAATTTTTAAATGGGACTGACCCAAACAAGAAATTTAAAACGGCACTGACCCGAACCAGTAATTTAAAATGGGAAATTTAAAATCGGGACTGACCTGGGACAGGAAACTTAAACGGGACTGACCCGAACAGAAAATTTAAAACGGGACTGACCCGAACAGAAAATTTAAACGGGACTGACCCGAACAGACAATTTAAACATGGGACTGGCCCGAACAGAAAATTTAAAAAAGGGACTGACCCCAACAGGAATTTAAATCGGGACTGACCCGAAGGGGACTGACCCCAACATGAAATGGCGGTACAAAAGAAATGCTCACTAGTGGGACTGACCCAACGGCTAGTGGCGGTGAAAATAAAATGCATGCTAATGAGACTGACCCATGTTCAGCGGTAACGAAAATGAAATGCCTTGACAATCGATCAGTGGGATTAAACCCAAGTCTGTCGAGAAAATAAGAAACAGAAAGGCACGTTAGTGGGATGAACCCAATACTAACGGAGATAAACTAAAAACAACACACACATTAGTGGGATGAACCCAATGCTAACGAAGATAGACTAAAAACAACACACACGTTAGTGAGATAGACTCGATGCTAAAGGTAGTAGAATAAAAAACGCACACGTTAGTGAGATAGACTCGATGCTAACGGTGGTAGAATAAAAACGCACATGTCAGTGAGATAGATTCGATGCTAACGGTGGTTGAACAAAAACGCACAACGGTGGTTGAATAAAAATGCACAAGTTATTGAGATAGACTCGATGCTAACGGTGGTTGAATAAAAATGCACACGTTAGTGAGATAGACTCGATGCTAACGGTGGTTGAACAAAAACGCACACGTTAGTGAGATAGATTCGATGCTAACGGTGGTTGAATAAAAACGCACACGTTAGTGAGATAGACTCGATGCTAACGATGGTGGAATAAAAACGCACACGTTAGTGAGATAGACTCGATGCTAACGGTGGTGGAACAAAAACGCACACGTTAGTGAGATAGACTCGATGCTAACGGTGGTGGAACAAAAACGCACACGTTAGTGAGATGGGCTCGATGCTAACGGTGGTAGAATAAAAAAGCACTCGTTAGTGAGATAGACTCGATGCTAACGGTGATAGACTCGATGCTAACGGTGGAGAAATCAGTGAATTTAAATGTGGTTGTCAAGAATGGGGAATGGAAGGGTGCGCGGCGGGCACTGAGATTTCATCAACAAGAAATTGAAATTTGTCAAGGAACAAGAAATTAAATTCAAGTTTGATTTTTTGAGAATCTTTTCAAAAAATAATTTGCCCCAGTTTCCATCAATTATTGTGCAACCGATCAATTGATTTTCATTACGGCATGGTTGCTCCTTCTTGAGGCCTTGATTCGTAAGATTCTGACTTACGCTTCTTCGTCGATTTCAGCCATGGATACCTGCACAAGGGCTTGCCAAAGTACAACATGCACTTTATTTTAAAATATTGCAACTACCACTCATAGAAAGAGCAGTGTGATTGATTTGAAAGTATATTACTTGACTCTTGTGCGAAATCATCAAATGTATTACAAAAATATTTGCCCCTGTGTGGGTTTATTTCGCGAAATCTCACAAATAAAATTTGCCCCAGTGTGGGCTCCTTTGATTGCAAAAATTTGTTTAGATGATTCCCCATTTATTTGAACAAAGAGAAATCGCACTTTCTAAAACTTAGAAAGTAATCATATATACAACATGAAGAAATTTAAACGTTGAGTTTGAACTCATGCAGAAATTTCATGATGAATCTCTCAGAATAACACCAAATTACAGAAGATTTCTTCCTCACTTTTAGTATCTGTGCTTAGAGTAGCGGGTCACCACTTCTTGTTGGCTCATCTTTCAGGACCAATCAAGTGGGCGTCATTTCTGATTTGGAAGTAGCTAAAGGAAACGGGAGGTCAAGATTTATCTTATTTTTGTGCTCATTCGATATCACATCTTAGTGAAAGCAAATAGTTTGTCACCCTTATTTCTTAAGAAAACTTAGTCAACACAAGTCCATTGCAAAAAACAGAAGTCAGAACTTTCGGCTTTTGCAATAGGGTCTGGTGGGGTGCTTAGAAAAGTTAAGACTTGAAAGCGAATTTTCAAAAGTGGTTTAAATGATCTGAGATCGCATTATTATATCAACCCTTTTTCAGGGTTGAATCATAACTTGCCCCAGTTTATTCTCAATTGAGGCTCTTTTCCTCTCTCATTTTGTTCTCTTTTTCGGCCTTCTGCCATTCTTTGAACTTTTCCAAAAATTTGTCCCAGTTTATGCTTAACCGAGGTTCTCTTTTCTTTTTTCTTCTTTTGATTTTGGCCTTCCTTCAAAAATTAAATTTGCCCCAATTTGGGGTTTTTTCTTTTTCCTTCTTTTTCAAAACTTAATTTACCCCAATGTGGGGTTTGCGATTCTCAGGGGTTGCCAAACGAAATAGATTCTTCTGAAGGTTCAAAAGTGATAACTAGGGATAAAATGTTTGATTGGAAAGGAAGACGGCCTGACTTTCGTTCCATTCCTCACATTAACCCTGAAAGGAAACTTTCATTAATACGAAATTTCTTTCATGTATCTGAATTAATTGACTGAGGAAGACTCTTGCTCATCCACAAGTGGTTCGTCGGACAGAACTCTTCCTTTTTTTCTTTTCCGTCAAAATTGAAGCCCAGATAGTAATGGTAGAATCAAATTTTTCAAATTTGCGTTCCTTTTTTTTTTTTTTTTTTTTTAAATTTCCCCAATCTCCTTCCCCAATATGGGGTGCGATCATAAGTGCATTTGAAAAGAACCACATATTTTGGCTCAAATGAGGATGCAAGGGGTAATCAGTGTTTAGGTTGTAGAAACGATGGCCAAAGCATCATTCTTACGCCTCATGACAACCAAAGTAAAGGATAGCTCATTGAGAACCCATTTCCTTTTGAAAATTTTCCCAATGTAGGGTAGTGATCATTAAGGCTCTTATTTGAAATGAAGTTATTCTTTTAAAGGCTCAAATGGGAGAGCAAAGGATAAAATCTGTATAGATAGAGAAACGAATGATTAAAGTATCATTCCAAATTTTCAAAACAAATAAGAATAATATGCATTTTTGCTTTCACTTAGATGTGACTGAATCTGGTTAGACCAATGAGCATTTTTCCGAGCAAAGATTGCCCCAATTTGCAATTTGTCAATCAATGTGACTGATTTTTAGGAGTCCATAGAAGTGGGCAAAATAAGAATTGTTCAGTTAAGGGAAAAAATGTATTGCATTGAATTTTTCGAGACAGATCAATCAGTTTGAGTGACCTCTTTTAATCCGAGGATCACCAATCTAGTGAATTTTCAGGCAAGAGGTTGAAAAATCTCAATTTAGTCTTATTTCTCAAAATTCATCATGAAATCTCCAATGGGCAGAATAAAGAATGAAATATACATGAATATATACAAAACAACAATTGTCTAAATGAAAAACTTTATTGCTGAAAAATCTCTAAAGAGCTCCATATATACACTTTTGTCTCCTTTTCTTTTGGAACAACAATGTATTAACAAATCAAATAAACATAATTTTTCTTTGACAAACAATTATGAAGTCTCTTAGATGCTTGAGTCTAGCGCTTCCAAATAGATCCTTCATGTTTTCATTGTAAGGTCCGCCCAAAAATCAAGTAATACTCAAAATCATCATCAGATGTAGGAAAAACAATTTTACCTTATTGAAACCTCTTTTAAAAATGCAGGGGAGGGGAAAAATAAAAGAAGAAAATACCCAGAATTAGTAAGTAAAATTGTAAAATCGGTATGCATGTCCTATGTGGGAGCCCTTTTATGCCAAGGGTGGGCCTAGCATGAAAAATGCAATCTTTTAGGGTAGGCACTATACAATACCTGATGGATCTGATCAACTTATTGAGTGAAAAATAATTTGAAAATTTTGGTCAATTGGGGTGACGAGAGACATTTGTCAAAATGAGGACAACGTCCGAATGGATTGATCACTTTGACCAATACAAGAATTTGCAAAAACACACCGGTTTGACCCTGACGAACTTCCTAGCAGAGAGATTGAAATTCGTCGACAAATTTTCTTAATGAAGCATGGGTCAAAACCCTAACCGATCAAATAGCTGGATGCAAGGGATGGTTTTCTCAAAATCGACTAGGTTTCCCAATTTGAAATTTGACATTGAAACCCTAATTGGTCAAATGGGTTGAATGAAATTGACAATTTATTTAAAATCGACCGGATTACCCTAAAAAGGGTAAACTAGTCAAATGAATTAGATGAAATTGATAATTTATTCAAAATCGACAAGATTGCCCTAAGAACTAATCAAATGAATTAAATGAAATTGGTGATCTATTCAAAATCGACTAGATTGCCCTAAAATGGGTAAACTAGTCAAATGAATTCAAAATCGACTAAATTGATAAAATGGACTGGATGAAATTGATGAATAAAATGGTCCAATGGATTGAATGGAATTGACAGCTTATTTAAAAATCAATCTATCCATTGGTAGTTTCAAAAATTTATTGCGATGCATTGGTCTATGAGCCTTCTAATATCAAATTTTGGCCTCAATTTATTTATCGTCTCAACAGTGAGGAAATATTGGTGAATTTCTTCAAATTAATGTCCTTTACGCAAGAAATTTTTACCAATTTTGATAAAATGGCCAAAAGGTGATTATTAGACGCTCATATTCCAAAGACCGCTCTATGAAAATGATCGGACCCTACCTTACCTCGTGCACTACCCCTTTGGATGATACAAAATGTAAACGTGCAAGTCTCCTTGGATTAAGTATCCGAGACACAGGGCGGTTTATTCCTAACATGGGATTCCCTAAATGGCATTCCCTTTTTGGGTTTATGCATGATGCCATTTAATCAAAGCGAGTACATATGCAGTACACAAATGAAACGTGACCTAAAGGAACCCCTTTTTGTATGCCGGGGTGAGCCTAAAGTGAAATGTATTCATGTTGCAAATGCGAAGTATTGAATTTAAACGTGTCATATCAAATAGGGTAGGCTCCTAGAGAGTACCATGCCAGGACTCTTATTTCCTAGGGCTTATGAATGCAATGGAGACAAAACCAAAAAGAGTTAGTTCAATCAGACAAATACACATAACACATTGTAGCAAAGCAATACAAAGAGATAAAGCAATAAAAGGAATAGAGGGGTTGGATCCCTCCCCTCGTGAATAGTGTCCCTAATAGGGTAAGGCAGACTCTACCCTAGGTAAACTATCATGGATGCATGAGGTTGGGGCTCACTAATGCATCTAGACTCAATAGATTTTAGGTCCCCGAACCTTCAGACCTGGAAACCAAGGGTCATCAATCCCAAGGTTCTTTGTCGGTACTTCGAGCGATTCCCCAAACATTGCTACGCACACGTCGTGTCACGGCTACATGTCTGAGTGAATCTATCAAAAATCCTCAACCTTCGATTAAAAGCTAAAGGCTATTAACCCAAAACTTAAAGCGGAAGATTGAGTGACCCCTCGGATCATGTTACGCACAGGTCGTGTTACGATCACACATCCAAGTGGGTCGCCTAATCCTAATAGGGTGGAGTGGCGTGACAAGCAACTAAAAGAAAAATAAAGGAAGGATAAATAATAAATTGTATGCACGTATGCTAGTGCTCCTTTTTGGAGGGGAGGGATCGAGAACCAATGCAAGGCTCTAGGGTAAAATCCCCCCACCCAAATGCAATGCAAAGCGCGGGATAACATAAATAAACCTTCCATCCATCAATCAATCGTATGCAAATAGGTAAGGAAGTGAGTTGATACGCGCGAAATGCAAAAAATCCTAGAAAAAGGAAAAAATGCAATTCTAAACATCCAAATGTAATATATAAGAAGGTTAAAAGAAGAAAAGAATCGACTAAATCAAATGCTCGGACTCTCTAAGTCCCCAGTGGAGTCACCAGCTGTCGCGCCCCATTTTTAATAAGAAAAATAACGAGTTTAGAAAAATGGCTTTTGATTCAATTTTTGATTGAAAAACGAATTTTGATTTAAAAAGAAAATGAAAAATCGTGGGTCGAAATGGAACTTGAAAATGCGACGATTTGACCCAAAATAATAGTTTAAAAAGGGTTTTTAAAAAAATCGGAGTCGCCACTTGGTATAGAGTTAAGGTGTACCAAGTTACCTAAAAATGAATTTTTCCAAGAAAAAAGTAGAAAACCCCTTTTAAACGAGTCCTAGTCTACGTAAATCAAAGAAAAAGGTTCGGGAGTCACATTTGAAGAAAGGGAAGGTAAGGATAAAAATCCGAGGCACCCTTTCGACCTAGCCAAGGTTAGTTGCGTGATTTAGTCAAAGATTTTTTTATTTTAACCTAAAGATTTATCACATTTGGATGTACTATATGAATGCAAACCCTAGACCTAGGAGGGTATCGGGGTGGTCAAAATTTCTCTTCAAAACTTGAATGGTGCCAATGACATTAATTGTGATGCCCAATAGTGACTCTTTGGAGAAGTCACGAATAATGCAAAAATATGAGACTCTAGGGAAAGAAAAGAAATAAAATAATTATACAAATATACACGTCTTAAAGGAGTGCATCATGTCGGGTACGGGGGACTAATGTTCGTGACTCAATTTTCCTTTAATAGAGGGAATACGAGCGTGCTAAGGTTAGAAAGCCAAATTCGTCTATATCCCATATTCAAGGGGGTATTCCCTAATCTAATAAAGCAAATGCACTACCCTAATCCTAATTCTAAAATGAATTGCAATTCTAATGTTATGTTTTCATACAAAGGGGTAAGGAATATATATATAAGGGAAAATACGGAATAAGGGATATAAGTAGAAGGGAATATGGGATAAAGGTTGTACATATATAAGAAAGTGTCATGCAACATGGTAAAAACCCTAAAAAAGTGAAAACATGCATGAGATGAAGTGATTTTATCACACAACCATGATCTAACGCTCGAGGGGCTACTAAGGGTCTAGCGTTGGACTAGCCAATGTCTACAATTTCCCACTAGCATTGGACTAGTGAGAAAAGTTGGAACAAAGGGTCACAACTAGCGTTGGACTAGTGTGGATTCGAGAAATTGACCACAACTAGCATTGGACTAGTTTGGTGACGTCACACATCGGTTACAATCAAATAAATCATGTAAGACCTAATAAGAGCATGTAAACACATAAATCACATATAGCACATAACAAAATAAGCATGATATCTAGATGCAAGACCCTAAGAAAGCGGTAACACATAGCACATAGACATGCAAAACACACATAAGGCAAATAAAGCTAATAAAGCCCTAACTATTACATTCGGGGGAAGCCTACTACAATCTAAGAGGGGAAACGGAATAAAATAAATAAAATAATAACCTAGCTATTACAACTTTGGCATTCAAGTGCCTTTCAAATGATCGAAATTGAAAATAACTAAAACAAATAAAATAGATAAATAAATAAATAAATGAAAACATTCAAAAGGCATGCAATTGAGCACATAAATCACATAAACACATAGGGTCAAATAAAGTTAAAATAAGGGATACAGTGTACCTCCCTTGCAATGGTAATCAAATGAAGGAAAAATAGTTTCAAAACAATAAAAGGGTCAAGGCACCAATTAAATAGTAAAGTATAAACAAAATCGCCAAATCCCTCCCAATTTCAACTTAAATGAAATCAAATAATGCATAATTTCCAAGAAAAGCAAATTATTGATCATATTTCAAAAATAGAAAAACTACCAAGGATCCAATTGCAAACATTAACCCATGATTCAAGTTCAATTAAAATATTTTTAGAACTTCAAAGATCCAAGAGTAATAATAAGGTCAAGTAATGGTTCAAAACGCAATTACTCTAGGACCTAATCGCAAGAAATTAAAACATAATTGGACCTTAGTAGCATGAGGAGGAACATGTGAGGTTAGAATGCAAATTTCGAAAGATTTGCATGCATGCAATCAAAACCTTTCTTATTCTTCTGCAAAACGAGAAGCTTTCTTATTCTTCTGCAAAACGAGAAGCTTTCTGTAACTCCAAGTAATATTCGGCAAAACAAAATTTACAGAACGCTTTTGAGCTAAATTTAACTAAGCACGGCTAAAGACCTATTAACAAATGAATTCTTGAAAGCATTTTGTGCAAGTTTTTATGAAAAAAGAACTATGAGGAAAACAAGCTTCTGGAACTACTTTCGCATGCTTCAGCAACCGAAAATGAACCCTGCTGCATTGTTCACTATCACAGCTCGTCGGATTACATTCTCAAACACAAGACAGCTATCAAACTCAATTTGAATACAATGCCTTGGAACAAAGGGAGAAGAAGATAACAACACAAAGGAATGCTATGATCGTTTGCTGAAACTTCGAACAGATTTGCAAGACAACAAACCCAAAACAAAATAAAGAAACTGATGGCTTCCTGTCCCTAAGTTCTCAAACACACGTATGCTTTATAGGGGAAAAACAGCAACTCAAACCTCGCTTAATACCAATCAAACCAAAATCCTTCAAACTAGCTATTTGAGCAAGACTCCGCAGAGATGTAAGAAAACAGCTACTTAAACAACTTGGACGAACAGGAGGAAGAAAAAAAAATGGAGACAGCCCAACAAAGACAGCAAGCCTGCGTTACCACTGATTGCCGTTTTAAAACGCAGCAAGCCCATACATGGGATTACTATCAAACACCAAACAGAGCGAAAATGAAATCCAAGCCATTTCCGGAACTTCAACAACCCAAAAGATCAGAATTTAATTTGCTGCAACAAAGTAGAGAACTCCAACTTCGTTGCAGCGACCTCGGGAGCCTCATAAGAGTCCCAAACATACTTAAACATGAATTGACCCAAAGCATTAAGACCCCAAAACTGTCATTCAAATCCACTGGTTGCTTTTCTGCAATTTTTCGGCTTCCATATGCGCAAGGAGACAATAAAACAAGTTCATCAAACCCTAACCAAGGTTCGGCGGTACAAAGGCGTATGAACATCTACCGACTTCAAACCTAAAGCTTCAAGAAAACAGCCTAAGACCCAAATCATATGAACAAACAAGATACTAAGAACGACACTTGCAACTCACGGACCGCACCCATTCAGTTTCACAGGGGAAAGAAAGCACGAAAGCTAACAGCTTTTTGGTTCCTAAGTTTGCAACAAGAAGATTCTAAACACAGCTTTGATAGCAAACAAGTTCATGGCATCCCCAGTCAAGCGACAAACATAAACAAGAACGACAAACAGGTCACAACTTCGGCAACCAAAGAAAGAAAAAGGATGATTTGCAGTCATCATCCTCAAGCATCGACAAAACTTAGGAAAGGAAGAAAATCATGCATAAAAGGGTTCAGATCTCTTATAAAAATCGTCTCAAAACAAGATTGAGAAGGATCCATGATTACCTGAGAGCACTTAGGCTGCTAAACGAACAGGAGAGGCTCCTAGAAATCGAACGGTTCTGGCAAACGAAATCCATGAACTGGGTTGCGGAAGATTCCAACGCTGATGCAGGGGATGCTAGCCGAAGATCTATCCTTTTTCTTTTCCTGGTTTTCTTCCTCTCTGTTTTCCCAGCCGCCACCCTTACTCTCTATCTCACACTCTCGGCTTCTTCCTCGCTCAACCTCCCTTTCTCCCTTTTCTTTTTCCGGCAGCTTTCCTGTTTTTCTGCCCAGCTCGTAGCTTCTTTTCTTTCCCAGCCGCCAAGCTTTTCTCTCGGTCGAAGAACTCTCGGCTGCCTACCTCTCTCGCTCTCTCCTTTTCGATCTCTCTCTTCAGCCGCTGTTCCCAAAACCTTCTCCCATTTTTTTCTAATGCCCTAGCCGTAAGCTCTACCTTTCATCCCCAAAACCCCAGCCGCTGTACCTTACCCCTTTCTTTTCAGCCGTTCCCAGAATTCCCCCTCCTTGGTTTCCTTCCTCTTCTCGTAACTCAACCCTCCTAGCTCTCTCAAACCCTAGCCGCCAAACCTATCTGCTATCCTCAGCCGTCCTCTTGGCTTTTCCTAGCTTTTTTTGTTCCCGTCCTCCCTTTTTTTGGCCGTCACATTCTTAGCTTTTTATATGGGAAGCTCCTTCCCGAAACCTAACATCTAAGGCTCAGAAAAAACTCAATTCTCTTGCCCTTTTTTTACATCCTTGGATCTTCATAATTTCTGGGGTCTTTTGATAACCTTGGATCAAACCAAGTGGTTTGTTGTTCGAATGATCGAACGGAGGAGAAAAAGAGTAAGAGAAAATGGAGCTGAAATTTTTTTTTGCATCCTCTGTATTTTTCGTTTCATGTTTTCTGCTTGAAATGCAATATGAAGTAAAGGCTCGAATCCTGTGTGGCTCATGCAAGCGTGAGCTGGCTTCCCTTTTTTCTTTTAACACATAATGAAATAATTCTAACAAGATAAATAAAACACTACAAAATTGAATTCAAAAGAAAATAAACATATTTTTGTGAACAATTTTCTCTCTCTTTTTTTTTTAATAAATCCTAATACTAGAAAGCCTTAAAAAAATAAAAATAAACAACTAGATCGTAAAAAAAAATAACAATACAATAATAAGTAATAATAATAATGATCTGAAATGCCACGAGATTAAAAAAAATAGATAATAATTATCACAAAAAAAATAATAATAACAATAATTTAAAAATTTGGTGTCTACACAAAGACTTATTGTCTGTAACATCCTTCTTGCATAGCAAGTCACTGAAGATGTTTGAAGTAACTGCTATAGGATCATCTTTAGAGTAATCAGATTTTTCTTTGTAGTTTATATACTTCCTTTGTTCCTACATTATTTGTTACTTTAATGCTTGATATTTGTTTCATTTTCCTTGAACTTGCTTTGAGCTCTTGTTTTTTTCACTTGTTGTTACAATCACCACCACACTGTTTTAACAAGATCTTCAGAGTCTTCAGTTACACAACTGCTTGAGTAGTTTTGTATCGAAATCCCAACTATTTCGCTCAAGTTCGTCTCAAAAGGTTTTAAGGTTGAAAATGACCTAACAAGAAATGGAGCTATAACTCTAAAAGAGAAGTTTTAGACTCATTGAAGCTTCAACTTCTCAAATAGCTACCTCTAACCCTATGTCTTCTCCATTCCAGAAGACAATCAATGACTAAAAGAAGAAGAAGCTGAGTATGACCAATATCTCTACCATTATAATTCTAATTTAGTAATCATCCTACGATTATTCATCGCAGTCACAATGAATCTTTGGCCCTTGGCATCATTTAAGCTAACGGCATTAATTCCAACTGTGCTACATGCTTCTGATTCTCTTTGATGATCCATTGCTATCGTTTTGATGTCAGGTTCTGGATATATCTCTTTGTATCATGCTTAATCTTCTTACTTTGTATTGATGCACTTTCTTTTTGTGATTATGTTAGTTTCTTGTATATATGTGATTCTTGTAGTAATATAGTTATTCTTTCATGCTGGACATTGATTTGCTTTTAATAAATGATAAAATGTTGCATATGCATATTTTTCTACCATATATGATTATGTTCACACCTGTGCCTTGTGCTTAAGCTTCAGCGAACTATAATGCCTAGATGTGCCTTGTGCTTGAAATAACTAAGATAAAGATGTATTAAATAATGGTATGTTATGTGTCAGAGATGAACTTCTTTCCATATTGAAGCATACAGACATAAGTTGCTGTCTCTTAGTCTTCTGTTACTTCGAGAGTCCATGTTTTCTTTTATTGATTCTTGATTACATGTTTATAAATGCATCCTATAATTCAATTTAGGCTTAAAGATAGGGCATCCAAGCTTTCTGCAAACTATGTGATCCTAAATTGTATCTTAAATTATAGGTATCCCAACATCGGAGACGTTACCATGTTTACATGTTCCCTGCCAGCTACTATTGCTTGACTTACACAAGCTTCTGAACCCACTAGCCCTTCTGACTGTAATTTGATCCGATACTTGCCAACCCTTGATCTTTTCCAGAGGCCTTAAGAATAAAGGAGAAAGCCATCTCCAATCTCTCTGATTTGCTTAGGCAGGAAAATAAGACAGAGGAACCTAAGAACCTTCTAACCCAACTTCAACCCTTCTTTTCATTGATTCCCAAAGCAAAAGCTGCAAAAATTATTCATCAAATTGTTGATACAGTGGCCAAAATACTTGGCACATATAATCTTTAGATTGCCATATGCAAGAAGATTGTGCAATGAACGCATGATAAGAAGCGAACTTTCCTTTGTTAGCATATTGAGGCAAAGCTCACAGCTCTATTGATGAAGAACAAGGAGCATTCTGAAGCTTTGGCTCTTCTTTCTAAACCAATCAAGGAGGTGAGAAGATTAGATAAGAAGCTACTTCTTGTAGACATTGACTTGCTAGAAATCAAGCTTCATTTCTCACAAGCAATCTACCTAAAGCGAGAACTGCACTTACAGTTGCAAGAACAACAGCAAATGTTATTTATGTTCCTCCAGCACAACACGACACCATTGATCTGCAGACTGGGATTCTCCATGCAGAAGAAAAAGATTATAAAACTGCTTACAATTACTTCTATGTGCCATTTGAAGCTTTCAATGCCCTTGAAGATCCCCAAACCATATATAGCCTAAAGTACATCTTGTTGTGTAAAATCATGGTCAACTAGACTGATGATGTGGCAGGAATAATATTATCCTTCAAGGTAGGCTAGCACTATCAGGGCTCAAAACTTCATGCAATAAAGCAATCGCTGATGCTTATTCAAAACACTCTCTTAAGCTCTTTGAGACCACGCTTCAAAACTTTAGAACCCAATTACACCAAGATCCTATTCTCCACAGGCACCTCTCATCACTGTACGACACTTTAAGCCTTTCCTCCATTGCACTATCTTGTTGCGTACCATTGTGTTTATGCATTTATTTTGTTTATAGATTCTATATACAGCTTACCTATTGCTACTATTATCTTTTTCTTATCTTTGCTGGCTTTTATCTTTTCACTTTTTCCCTTCCCTCGCCCCTGCATCATTCTCTATCTGCTTAATGAAGCTTGTTTTCTCTTCATTACTTCTGAATTTTCTACCTTTAACAAACTTATAAAGTCAGTAGAATGAGCTTGTTGTGAGAACCCTCACTTAAAAATATAAATTCTCCTAAATTACTTGCATTGCCCTAAGACTAAATAAATTATAACATTTACTTGCATTGCATTCTACATGATTTGTAACATCTCCTTGAAGTGGTACCATTTTGTTTCACTATATGCATTAGGACCAAATACTTTTTTAATTGTGTTTGAGACCTTATGTGAGAGTTTAAGGGTGTTAATTAGACATTTATAACACTTGGAGGGAAGAAACCTTATTTGGCAAGGTTTAGAGAAAAAATGGCTAAGATTGAGACAAGTGGCAATGCCCTAACCATTCAACTTATTTGACCATGGAAATTAGCAAAAATTTAAACCTTGTTGGCTCCATTTTTCTCCTCCTATGACCGAACCTCTTGAGCCTCCAAAAGAGAAGAAAAACTTTATTTTCATGCTTGAAAACCCTAGCTTGAACTTCGAGCAAAAACTAAAAGAGAAGGAACCCAAGTTAGTTGAGTGAACTATCTTCAAGGCTTGTGTGTGATTTAAGCTTGGAGCTCATGTTTGGTGAACTTTTGGGTGATTCAAGCTTCACTTAAGAAAGGTGAATGATTCTTAAATCTTAACTTTATTGTGTTATATCAAGTGTTTAAGGTTTTGAGAACAAACTAGAAGTTGAGTTGATATTATTTGTGATTAAACTCCTAAGCTAAACAAGTGGAAGTAGGGTTGGTCGTATGGCATGCCATGTGTTTGATTCTTTGTCTAAGCTTTGTTTGTGATTTTTCTTGATGTATTAACATGTTATGGACCCTCTTAAAGTTAGAGATAACTCTTGGAATGTTGTTTAAGTTAACAATAATGAAAGGATGGAGGTTGGAGTTGAATGTGAACTTGGGGATTGTTTTCTTTCTCTTTGCTGTCCAGCCATGGAGTAGAGGTTTTTTTCTTGATCTTTGTGACTTACTAAACCTTAATTAAGGTTAAGAAAACTTGGTTAAATATTAGTCTAAACATATGTGTGAGTTGAGGTGGAATGGAGCAAGTAAAGTAGTTGTTTTGGACAAGATAGCGGACTGTTTTGGTTCTTCCTTGTTGGTTGGACTATCTTAGTTCATTTCCTTATTTTGTGTGTTGAATTTAAAGGTTAAATGGTGTTATGTAACTTGACTCCTGTACTATGAACTTTAAGGGATTGAATTGGATGAATTTGAGCCAAAACGAATGAGGTTAGAAAGAAGGAATGCGGTAATTTTTGTCAATGTATTGAGCTGAGCAAAACAGGAAAATCAGTCATCTTCCCCGGACCACTGGTATTGATAGGAGAGGAACTAGAGTTTGCATTTTATACCGTTGGAAAGCCCTTCAAGTCTAGTTTCCAACGCCGCTAACTGCAATGATTCTGACTAGCCGTTTTCCCGAAATTGCACGTGCGCGATTGTTTACCTGCGAAGACACTTTTGAACTTGAATAAGATTTTTGCTTTGCTCAACTTTCTTGCACTTGTCAAACTCCTTTTCTTATGACCTTTTTTACATTTTGGGTTTAACTTGCATGGTAAATTGAGTCGATTAACAACCTACTTGGTCACCTAATGAACTTATGTTTGGGTTGGAAAATGAACCTAAATTGTTAACGATTTTCACTCGTTGTCCTAGGACTGGCAAACGGAGGTGAGCGTAACCAAGGAACTTGATGAATAAGCTCTGCATTTCTTAACAGGTGAGCGTTCCATTGCCTGTTCCCTGTCTATGTGAGATATCTGAATACTTAACTTATGATTGTTTGATCTAAACATTTGATTTGACAAATTCGAGGTGAGCGTGTACTTTATTACACTCGACCTCTTTCGATTCCACTGAGACTCTGTAAACTGCTATTATAAGATGTGATTTCTCTATATTTGACTATATGTGTGTTGTTTGGGTGATATCTCATTAACTACTGTGACTGTTTGGGTACCCAACCTCATAGGTGAGTCGGTTGTATTGAGCCAACAAGGGTTTGGTCGAGAAGGCCAATGGACCCTGAGGACTGTTTACTGAAATCTGGAATCTGGTATACTCGAGTATTGCCTACTTATATTGTTTGAAGTGTTCGGACCCTATAAGGGGGTTGACTGGTAGACAGAAACTGGAGTAAGTGCTGTTTTACGAACATTAAATCCTTGGATGCATACGTTAACGAAGAGTCAACGGATTTTCGATACGATCAAGTTTAAGTGGATTTGGCTTTTAGAAACCACTCGTATCCTTGAATTGAATTGTGATTAACTTGTTCTAGTATTGTACTGTGTTCACTCGTTTATATTACATCCCTAATTAGTTATGTGCTTACATGTTTATTTGGAACTTCATTGAGTTTTAGCTCACCCCACTCCTTTTGTTTTCCTTAGTAGATCTGGGATGGAACTGTCATCAAGAACTTTCATAGCCTTAACTCTTATCTTGAACTTGTACTTTGAATTGTAACCTTTTGTTTAGAAGATTTTACCTTTGACTCTTGTAAGTTTGAATTTGTAAGTTTGCCGCATACTATGTAAATTAAATTTGGAGTTATAAATTTGACTTATAACTCTATATTCTAAGTTTGGGAAGCTGGCGTGACAGTTATATTTTCATTATGATCTGTACCCTTTACTTTGAAAATATTTCGTTAGTTTTCTTAGGTTGCTAGTTCATTAGGGTTCGTGTGTACTTAGGGTTCGCCTTGATGAGAGGTGGGGGTGTCACAGGTAGTATCAGAGTTTATGTTTGAAGTGGTCTAGACGTATTATAAATTTACGGGTTTAAGATTATATTTGATCATTTTTTCCTTAAGAGTACTTAACATTTTATCTATACTTTATGAAGGATGAACGAACCTAATGGCCCTAGTGGTAGTCAAGTTGGCGGGCAGCCCCATGATCCATTACCGATGATTAGATACCAGATCAGGCCAGGAGGAGTTGCCGTACATTGGAATCCAGCTAACTGCCATCGGTGTTGCGAGTGTCGACATACTTACGCCTATCCCAATCCAATAGTTTTGGCTGTGGTGGAGGAAAGGAAGGCACTAGCGAAGGATAATGCTAGGCTTAAACCTGAATTGAATCAATTAAGGGAAACTATTAAAATGCAAGCTGATCGGATTAAGGAACTTGAGGATGATGTGATTGAGGGTCAAGAAAGGACCGATGATCTCTGTGCGCAACTTGGAGAAGCCCAGGAGCGACTGGTTAGGGGAACAATGAAGGTGAGGTCTAGAGCCGAGTCTATCCTGAATGTTTGTAGAGATCTACTTGAAAAATTAAATGATGAGCCTTCTAACATAGGAGACGATGCAGGAGCTGAACCTGCCCAGGATGGGAGGTCAGCTAGTCCCGCGGCGGACTAAGTCTTGACTGTTAGGTTACCATTTTGGATGATTTTGATCATTGTACATAGAAAGGGTAGGAGATGTGGTGACTCGGTGGTTGTACAGTTTTCTTTTGACTCGGTGGTTGTGTGACATGGCTTGATGAATTATGCCTGTAGTTTTGGGGCTTGTGCTTGATATTTTGGCCTTGTTAACTTGTAAATAACTGATATTAGCCCTTGAATGTATATTAACATTGACTTTGACTTTATTTTGATTTTGGCACTTAACTGTTTTATATTTTCACTTGCCTATCGTGATTTTGACTTTAATTCTCTTTGACTTTTGATTATGCATGATTATCTATTATATACAAATACTTACTTACCCCATTAGTTATAATCCGTGGACCCTAGACCGGTGAGGGATAATAGATGGCAGACAACAACGTGGTCGGGGCCGTGGGCGTGGGCCCAGGCAAGCCCAGGATCAAGAAGAGGAATAAGAATCTGTAGCAAATCAAAACCAGGGACCTAGAGGTGAAGAAGGGGACCAGATAGCTATGGCTATCAATCGTATAATTGACTTATTAATTCGATTGGTTGACCAGCAAGGTCAGGTGCCTGGTAATCAGTAAAGGGACCCTGAAGTAAATGAAGATAGGGTCCTGGAACGGCTCCAAAAATTTTCTCCTCCTAAATTTCTTGGAGGACTAGATCCCGAAATTGTCAAGAACTAGTTTGAAAGAATGGTGGATATATTTGCTACATTATACTACACCGAGGAAAGGCAAGTGACTTTCGCCGTTTTTCAGTTGGAAGGCGCAGCCCGTTCCTGGTGGAACGTAGTAAGGGCAAAATGGGACAGGAAACAAACTCCACGTACTTGGTTTAATTTCACTAGGGAATTTAATGAGAAATTTCTTCCGCCTTTAATTCAGGAGAAGAAAGGGGATGAATTTATCAAACTGTGCCAAAGCATTTCAAATGTGGCAGAATATGAAACTCAATTCACCAGACTCTCTAAATTTACTCCAGAACTAGTGGTTACTGAGCAAAAACACATAAGGCGATTTTACAGGGTTTGAATGTGAAAATCCAAAAAGATTTAGCTACAACTCAAATTAATACGTTTAAAGATGCTCATGAGAAGGCTCAACGAATGGAGCAGACTCGATTTCAAGTTCGGACTTTTCAAACAAAGAGACGAGGTGCATCTAGTAGTACCATCGGGCGAGGTGATCAGAATGTACCGCCTCCTAAATTTGGAAGAGAAACGGGTGGAGTTCGAATCCTATGGACACCGAGAGGAGCTCAAAATGAGAGAGAACAACAGAGGACTGTCTCCCAAGATCGTCCTGCACCAGCTCCTCTAGTAAGCTGTGGATATTGTGGTAAAACAAACCACATCGAGGATACTTGCTGGCGAAAGATGAAAAAATGTCTCCGTTACGGAAGTTCCGAGCATCATATCGCTGCCTGTCCTATCAAAACCCATTAAAAAAAATGAGAGTTTGCAACCAAAGAAATCAAACTCTAAGCAATCTACTGCTAGTAGGAGTAGACCGAAAGTCTCTGCAAGGGTTTATGCCTTGGATCATCAACGAGCTTCCGAGTCATTTGAAGTGGTGGAAGGTACGATCCCTGTATTCCACCGCTTAGGTAAACTTTTAATTGACCCTTGGCAACCCATTCTTTTGTAAATCCTGCCTTCATGTGCGGTATTGATATAAATCCCGTCAAATTACTCTATGGTTTGGAAGTTAGAACACCTACTGGGGATCAAAACCTAATTACCAACATGGTTTATAAAAATTGTGAGGTTTGGGTTGGAGAACGAAAGTTGGTGGTAGATTTGATAAGTTTAGATCTCAAGGGGTATGATGCGATTATAGGAATAGATTGGTTGGTTCATTATAATGCTCAATTAAATTGCAAGACTAAGGTGGTAGAGTTCTATATACCAGGAGAGGCAACTCTAAAATTGGATATGCAAGGTAAACTAGTCTCATATGCACTTATATCGGGAATTCGAGCCAGAAAATTATTGAATAAAGGGGCGCAGGGTTACTTAGTTTTCTTAATTAATACTCCTGGAAATAAGGTAAAACTGGAGGATGTGTTAGTAGTAAATGAATTTTTTGATATTTTTCCTGACGAGTTGAAGTCGATGCCGCCAGAGAGGAAAATAGAATTTAAAATTGATTTGGTGCCTGGAACCACTCCTATTGTGAAAGAACCATACCGAATAGCCCCTGCTAAATTTAAGGAACTAAAACTGCAATTACAGAATTTGTTAGAGTGCAGGTTTATTCGAGAAAGTGAATCACCTTGGGGAGCGCCTGTTCTATTTATTAAAAAGAAGGACGGTAGTTTGATACTCTGTATAGACTATAACGGTTTAAATGAGGTCACGGTGAAAAATAAATATCTTTTGCCATACATTGACGAGTTGTTTGATCAGTTGCAAGGGGCAGTATTTTTTTCAAAGTTGGACTTGAGGCAAGATTATTATCAGTTAAGAATTAAGCAGGAGGATATACCGAAAACTGTTTTTAATTCTAAATATGGACATTTCGAGTTTGCAGTGATACCGTTTGGTTTAACAAATGCTCCGCCTGCATTTATAGATTTGATGCACCGAGTCTTTAAATCTTATTTGAACCAATTTGTCATGGTATTTATAAATGATATCTAGGTATACTCTAAGACTCGAGAGAATCATGAACAGCATTTGAGGATAGTTTTGCAGATTTTGAGAGAACAATTATATGCCAAGTTTAGCAAGTGTGAGTTTTGGTTGGAGTAAATTTCTTTTCTGCGGCGTGTAATATCTAAAAATGGTATTTCTGTGGATCCAGTGAAGGTAGAAGCCGTAACTGAGTGGAAATAGCCAGAAACCCTAACTGAGATTCGTAGTTTCCTGGGTTTAGCAGGATATTACTGTCGGTTCATCAAAGACTTCTCCAAATTAGCAGAGCCTTTAACGAAACTGACGAAAAAGCATGGTCAATTTGTCTGGAATTCTAAATGTGAATCTAGTTTCCGAGAATTAAAGAAATGGTTAATTTCGGCACCAGTTTTAACCTTACCAAATAGGAAAGACAGTTTTTCTGTATATACTGACGCCTCTAAAGAAGGATTGGGATGTGTTTTAATGCAGAATGAAAGTATAATTGCCTATGCCTCTAGGAAATTAAAATCCCATGAGCGGAATTACCTAACTCATAATTTGGAATTGGCCGCTGTAGTTTTTGCCCTAAAGAAATGGAAACATTACTTATATGAGGTAACTTTTGAAGTCTATACCGATCATAAAAGTTTGAAATATCTATTCTCTCAGAAACAACTAAACTTGAGACAGCGTCGGTGGGTGGAATTTCTTGAGAATTTTAACTGTACCATTAACTACCACCCGGAAAAGGTCAACATTGTAGCAGATGCTCTGATTTGAAAAGTTCAGGTGACTGGATTAATGATTAAGGAATGGAATTTATTGGAAAAAGTGAGTGAATGAAATCCACGATTGGAGCGACAGAGAGTAATTTTGGAAAATATCACAGTGAAATCTGATTTATTGAACCGAATAAAAGAAATTCAAAAGAATGACCGAATGATACAAAAATGTGTAGAAAAAATGCAAAAAGGGGAAATATCAGATTTTAATGTGCGTTCCGAGGGTATTTTAAAATTTCATGATCAGATAGTGGTGCCGCAAGATGAAGTGTTACAAAGAGACATTTTGGAAGAGACGCATTGATCTAAGTATACAGTACATCCCGGAAGTAGTAAAATGTACCAGGATTTGAAGGGACTATATTGGTAGGATAACATGAAAAAGGAAATTGCTCAATTTGTCCAAAAATATTTAGTGTGCCAACAAGTAAAAGTCATCAGAAACCCTCAAGCCTTCTATAATATCTTGAAATCCCTGAGCGGAAATGGGAACATATTACGATGAATTTTGTATCAGGATTACCCCGTATTCAAAAAGGTCATGATGCAGTTTGGGTAATAGTTGACAGGTTGACGAAGTTTGTTCATTTCTTGCCTATAAATATGAGATACTCCTTGGAAAAATTGGCCCAACTGT
The DNA here is from genome assembly GCF_003713205.1 of Coffea eugenioides. Classification (NCBI taxonomy): domain Eukaryota; kingdom Viridiplantae; phylum Streptophyta; class Magnoliopsida; order Gentianales; family Rubiaceae; genus Coffea; species Coffea eugenioides. The sequence continues at coordinate 30,915,872 of NC_040039.1, forward strand.
ATATGGAGATAGGGAGATTGCATAGGATCCCAATAAGCATTATTTCCGACAAAGATCCGCGGTTCGTGTCTTGTTTCTGGCAACAGTTACAAGAAGCCTTGGGAACCAAGTTGAATTTTAGTACTACTTATCATCCCCAAACTGATAGACAGTCAGAGAAAACCATTCAAACACTTGAGGACGTGCTAAGGACTTTTATTTTGGATTTTGGTGGAAGTTGGGGACAGTATATGGCGTTAATTGAATTTGCATATAATAATAGTTATCATTCCTCCATACAAATGGCACCGTACGAAGCACTCTATGAAAGAAAGTGTCGATCACCAATATACAGGGATGAAGTAGGGGAAAGAAAGGTTTTAGACCCAATTGCAGTACCATAGATCGAGGATACCTATGAGAAGGTGAAGGTGATACGTCAGAAGCTTCAGACAGCGCAAAGTTGACAGAAGAGTTACGCAGATAATCAACGAAAGGATTTGGAGTTTGAAGTTGGGGATAAGGTATTTTTAAAGGTTACACCACTTCGAAATTTCACAGTGGAAATAGGAAAGAAATTTCAACCAAGAAACGTGGGGCCTTTCAAAATTCTTCAACGAATAGGGAATATGGCATATCAGTTAGAGTTACCAGCGAGTCTATTCAGAATCCATGACGTATTTCACGTTTCTATGTTGAAGAAGTATCATTCAGACGCCACTCATGTACTGAAGCTAGAAGAAATTGACCTTGACGAATCTCTGACTTATGAAGAAAGACCGGTACAGATTTTAGATCAAAAAATAAAGGAATTAAGGACTAAGCGGATACCCTTGATAAAGATTTTGTAGAGAAATCATAAGATAGAAGAATCTATTTGGGAAGTGGAAGAGAACATTCGCGCAAAGTATCCTGAACTATTCAATAATCAATGTGAGAATTTAGAGAACGAAATTCTTTTAAAGGGGAGAGAGTGTGAGAATCCTTACTTAAAAATATAAATTCTCCTAAATTACTTGCATTGCCCTAAGACTAAATAAATTATAACATTTCCTTACATTGCATTCAACATGATTTGTAACAATCTCCTTGAAGTGGTACCATTTTATTTTACTATATGCATTAGGACCATATACTTTTTTTAATTGTGTTTGAGACCTTATATGAGAGTTTAAGGGTGTTAATTAGACATTTGTAACACTTGGAGGGAAGAAACCTTATTCGTCAAAGTTTAGAGGAAGAATGGCCAAGATTGAGACAAGTGGCAATGCCCTAACCATTCAACTTATTTGACCAAAAGAATTAGCAAAAATTTAAACCTTGTTGGCTCCATTTTTCTCCTCCTATGGCCGAACTTCTTGAACCTCCAAAAGAGAAGCAAAAACTTCATTTTCTTGCTTGAAAACCCTAGCTTGAATTTCGAGCAAAAACCAAAAGAGAAGGAACCCAAGTTAGTCGAGTGAACTATCTTCAAGGCTTGTGTGTGATTCAAGTTTGAAGCTCTTGTTTGGTGGACTTTTGGGTGATTCAAGCTTCACTTAAGAAAGGTGAATAATCCTTAAATCTTAACTTTATTGTGTTATATCAAGTGTTTAAGGTTTTGATGACAAACTAGAAATTGAGTTGATGTTATTTTTGGTTAAACTCCTTGTGGTAAACAAGTGGAAGTAGGGTTGGTTGTATGGCATGCCATGTGTTTGATTTTTTGTCTAAACTTTGTTTATGATTTTCCTTGATGTATTAATATGTTATGGACCCTCTTAAAGTTAAAGATAACTCTTGGAATGTTGTTTAAGTTAACAATAATGAAAGGATGGAGGTTGGAGTTGAATGTGAACTTGGGGACTATTTTCTTTCTCTTACTGTCTAGCCATAGAGTGGAGGTTTTTTTCTTGATCTTTGTGACTTATTGAACCTTAATTAAGTTTAAGAAAACTTGGTTAAACATTAGTCTAAACTTATGTGTGAGTTGAGGTGGAATGGAGCAAGTAAAGTAGTTGTTTTGGACAAGATAGCGGACTGTTTTGGTTCTTCCTTGTTGGCTGGACTATCTTGGTTCATTTCCTTATTTTGTGTGTTGAATTTAAAACTTAAATGGTGCTATGTAACTTGACCCTGTATTATGAAATTTAAAGGATTGAATTGGATGAATTTGAGGCAAAACGAATGAGGCTAGAAAGGAGGAATGGGGTAATTTTTGTCAATGTAATGAGCTGAGCAGAATAGGAAAATCAGTCATCTTCTCCAGACTACTGGTATTGATATGAGAGCAACTAGAGTTTGTATTTTATATCGTTGGAAAGCCGTTCGAGTCTAGTTTCCAACGCCGCTAACGGCATATGATTCCGACTTTTCTACAGTGAGATATGGCCGTCTTCCCGAGATTGCACGTGCACGACTGTTTACCCGTGAAGACACTTTTGAACTTGAATAAGACTTTTCTTTTACTCAACTTTCTTGCACTTGTCAAACTCCTTTTCTTATGACCTTTTCTTATATTTTGGACCTAACTTGCATGGTAAATTGAGTTGATTAAATCCTTGGATGCAAACGTTGACGGAGAGTCAATGGATTTTCGATACGATCAAGCTTAAGTGGATTTGACTTTTGGAAGCCACCCGTATCCTTGAATTGAATTGTGATTAACTTGTTCTAGTATTGTACTGCGTTCACTCGTTTATATTACGTCTCTAATTGGTTATGTGCTTACATGTTTATTTGAAACCTCACTGAGTTTTAACTCACCCCACTCCTTTTGTTTTCCTTAGCAGATCTGGGATGGAACTGTGGTCAAGAACTTTCATAGCCTTAACTCTTTTCTTGAATTTGTACTTTGGATTGTAACCCTTTTTTTAGAAGATTTTACCTTTGACTTCTGTAAGCTTGAATTTGTGTGTTTGCCGCATATTATGTAAATTAAGTTTGGAGTTATAAGTTTGACTTTTAGTTCTATATTCTAAGTTTGAGAAGTTGGCGTGGTGGTTATATTTTCATTGTGGTTTGTACCCTTTACTTCGAAGATATTTCGTTAGTTTTCTTGGGTTGCTAGTTCATTAGTCGACTGAGTTCCGGCGAGAGTTGGGCAGGCAGTTCTAATCCTTAGGGTTCGCCCTGAGGAAAGGTGAGGCTATCACGCCTGTCACTTTTCTTTTAGGAAAAACTACACCAATCGTCCCTCACATATCACAAATGTGAAAATTTAGTCCCTCATAACAAAACTAATTAATTTTAATCCCTAACAAATAAAAAATGATCACCTTTAGTTCCTTTTCACTTTTTTTGAACAAATTTTGGTCGGAACTCATTGGGTTCACATGCAATGCCCAATTTTTAAAGGGTAAAAGTGGCGAATCGTGAGTAAAATTCCCACCTCCCCCCTCTTCTTCCTCCCAAACCATTCTTGATTTCCTTAGAGGGCCAAAGAAGAACCAACAGTAGAGATTGGAGAAGCAAGAGAAGAGTTTGTGATAGAAATTCAACAAAATCAGAAGTAAAAGTGAGTTGGGTTTCTTTAATTTATGTATTTGGTTTGTAATTGATTAATTTATTGAACGATTTTGTTCATTTTTTTTGGTGTTTTTGTGTTCATTTTAGGCATTGTTACCATGACTGTTGAGGACAAATCAAAGGTAACTCAAGTGGTGACTAAAGTGGCTGTTACAAAGGAAGAAGTTTTGAAGGAAGAAAAGGAGATGGAGAAACTGCAGCAAGTGAAGGATGTGATTGATGGTGATGAATGCAAAGAAGGGAAGATGGTTGAGAAGAGTTCTTCTTATAGGGAAGAAAGTAATTTCCCTTCTGCTCTCAAAGAGTTTGAGAAGAAGGCTTTGAATGATTTGAAGTTGAAGCTGGAAGAAGCCATTCTGGGTAACAAGCGCTTTAAGAAAGAAATAGCTAAAGTGGCACCAAAGGAGTCACCGAAAAAGGAAGGTGAAGAGAAAAAAAAATAGAGAAGGTTACAAAAGAAGGTGAAGAAAAAGTTGAAGAGAAGAGAGATGAAAAGGAGGAAAAGGAAGGCGATGAAGAGAAGAAAACTGAAGAAAATACCGAAGAAAAGAGTGATGAGAATGGTGAGAAGGCTGACGTAGATGTTGAAGTTGACAAGGATATTTCCATATGAGGAGTGCCCCTTTTGGCTAGTAAAGGGCATGAGGGAACTGATGTGGTTCTCTTGAAATTTTTGTGAGCTAGGGACTTCAAAGTCAATGAGGCATTTGAGATGCTGAAGAAAACTCTTCAATGGAGAAAAAAGTTGAACATTGATTCGATTTTGGATGAAGATTTAGGGGATGATCTTGCATCTGTTGCATACATGAATAGGGTTGATTGCGAAGGCCACCCCATCTGCTACAACATTTTTGGAGTTTTGGATGATGAGGAGCTCTACAAGAAGAGATTTAAGACTAAGAAGAAGCGCACTCAGTTCTTGAGATAGAGAGTCTAACTTATGGAGAAGGGGATTCAAAAGCTTGATTTCAAGCCTAACAGTGTCAATTCCTTGCTTCAGATCAATGATCTCAAGAACTCACCCGGGCCATCCAGGAAGGAAGTTCATGTTGCTACAAAAACAAGTTGTTGCTCTTCTCCAAGACAACTATCCTAAATTTGCAGCCAAAAATATGCTTCTTAGTTTTTGTGGTTTTTTTATGAATGTTTAATTAAAGCTTTTGCATAGTTGGTCCCTCGCATAATTGGTCAACGGTGATTTGTCACTTTTACCCTTTAAAAATTATGCATTGCATGTGGACCCAATGAGTTCCGGCCAAAATTTGTTCGGAAAAATGAAAAGGGACTAAAGGTGATCATTTTTTGTTTGTTAGGGATTAAAACTGACCATTTTTGTTCCGAGGGACTAAATTTTCACATCTGTAATATGTGATGGATGATTCATGCAGTTCTCTCTTTCTTTTATATCAAAATAGATACTGGAGTTGATTCCATTTTTTGCAAACCTTTCTTCGTCATTTTATTCCTGCATCTGAACTACATTTTGTCAAAAGCTGTTTAACATTATTTCAGGTTAGTTTTCCTTGTCAACAACAGAGCACAAAGAAATTGAAACCTAAAACCAAACCTAAAACTTAAATTGGTTCATTGTCAATCTATGCCATTTGATTTCTTACGTGCCACAATTTGTTCAAAACATCTGTCAATCCACATGCAGTTAATCTTTTTAAGTTCAATTGAGACAACTTGAAGCAATATACGCTGTTCATTCATAGCTTCTTTATTCAGAATCATTTGCTTAATTCTACACAACCTATACATTGTGCTTCTTATATGAATGACAGTTACACTTTTATCTCAATCCTTTCAGTTCACCAACCACAATAGCTAAAAAATTACTGCCACCAAATTATCTATCAATCCATTGCTCTTTTATTTTTCATTCCTTCTAGCTTCACAAACTACTCTTGCATCCTCTCTTCCATTAGACATATGAATTACAATCTGCTTCCAATCAATTAACTTCGGAAACTAACATCAATGAAGATCGTGTTCCATTGAATCAATCATTCAGTTGATTAAGAAATATTCAATATTCATGTATAGCTTTCTTATTCACAGTTCTTTCATTTCTTATGTAGAAAGTGAACGTAGTAGCTACTGCAAAACTTCCTGCATTACTTCTTTGATGCTTTGTTTTCAAAAACTCCAGGTATCGTATAATGCTCACACACTTTTCAATTTTGCTGCTTCATACTTTATGAATTCATTTGTGAGGACCCGTAAATTTTTCTTATTTTATATTCTTTTATTTTATTTTCTCTTATGCATTTTCTTCACTATACCCTATGATATTAATTTTTCTAGAGATTTTATAAGTGAATAGAGTTTTTAAATCATTTTCCTGATATAAGTTAGTTCATGTTCAGTTTGGAGTGTATATTGGACGTGGGATCCGCTAGTGCGTTAAGTGAGAGAAATTCGGCCAATTAGGTTAAGTTTCGCACAAAGGGGTTAAATTATTAGGTGCTAGGAGACAATTAGAGATTACCTAGATTGATTAACCATGGGGAGACGAAGATAACTTTAAAGCATAAAAGGTGCCACGTGTTATTTTCTTATTCGAAATTGGACTTGCCTAACTTTCTTACCTTTACTAAAAGATCAATTTTGACCCAAATCATCTTCATTTCCAACCTCTTGGCCGAACCTCTCCTTGAGAGAAAAGAAAAGAAAGTTTCAACCTTTCATCTTCCATTCTTGCTTAAATCTTGAAGTCCAACCGATTAAATCTTGAATTTGCCCACAAAAGTGACTTGCTAAGGAAGATTGAAGGTCTTGGTGGAGTTGTTTTGGAGGAGAAACCCCTAAGCTACTACCTTTCTTGAGAAGTTAAGGTATTTTGATTGGAAACTCACTCTTTGTTTCTAATCATGGTAAATTAGTGATTTATGGTGGCTAAATAGGTTGTTTTATGGAAGATTTCATGGATTAAAGTGAAGTTAGCTAAATTTCTGATTTTTTTTGGAGATTTTTCTGTTTTTATATGATAGTTATTGGTTGGCCATGAATGATGGTTTGATATGGTGTAAAATGAAGCTTTTATATGTTAGCTGTGGTTGTTTGCGGAAAATTTCAGTTTTAGGGTTCCAATCTGCCCTGTTCTGACCGGCTTTATTCGTGCATGTTAGAGGCCAAATCAAGCTTAGGTTAAAACATGAAAGTTGTAGCAAATGGTGTTAACTAGCTGCCTACAAAATTTCAACTCAATCAGCATGTGAAATGACCGAAATAGCCTTGACTGCCCATGAGCCCTGTTTCACGGACAGATTTCTGTTTTCGTGGGGATTTCCATTTTTGACCATGAAAATGCATGATTTGGCTTTGGAGGTCTTTATAAGAAATGTAGGTATATGTTTTAGCTTCAAAACGCCATAAGATTCGTTTCAATCTGATAAGTGTAGCTTCAGTTGTGCTTATTGTGCCGAAAGGTGTATTTTATAGTCTATGATGTATATGTGGTTGATTTGAGATGAATTGGTGTTGATTGTAGGATGGAAAAGTAAGCATTTAGGGAAGATGCTGTCCAATTTTCTAGGCCGTTTGGTCCCTTTAACTTTGAGTTGCCTTTTTGGTAGAAATGAAGGGTTTTTGGGTCGTTCAAGCCCTAAGTCCTCTCGTTACTTTTTCGTTCCAAAATCACGCTTTTGCACCCTTGCATTCGTAGTTCGCTTGGTTAGGCATACGACTCATAGTTGAATTTCATTTGTGAATGTCGTTCCCATAGGAACCATAATTGTTTTACTTTGATCATTTTAGGACGTGCTGGTGATCCAGAAAGTACTTCGAGGGGGGGAACGTTTGAATTTATTTTACTTGAACTGGTGAGTGTACCACTTCCCTAATTTGTTGCTTATCTGGCTATCCGTGACTTCTGTATACTCTGTATGAAACGAGGGTATACTTTATCACTCTCGTTTCTCTCGTCTATTTACTTTGTTTCCTGCATACTATATAAGTCTGTATTTGCTCTCTGTATCTGTTCTCTGTATAAGTCTGCGACCCTCTGAGCTCAAAACCTGTGGCTAGTTACTTAAGTCGAGCCGGCAAGGGCCTGATCGATTAGATAACGAACCACGGTAGTCTGTTTCTAGGAATCTTTGGGTATTGGGACTCTTGATTCCGGTATACTCGAGTATTACCACTTCTGTTTCTGTTGAGGTGTTCGGGCCCGGTAAGGGGTAAGTTTGGTGGACGGAATTTAGTGTAAAGTGGGGGTCTACGGACATGGTTGTTCTTCATACGTTGACGGAGAGTTAACGGGTTTGGATCAAGTACTGCAACCGGAAATTTTGGGCCCCTGAGAGCCACCCGTATCCTTTCTATCTTCGGTGTTTGTTCATTTCTTTATTTGATTTGGATATGTGACTAATTGAATATGAAGTTCCATGATTCTTAATTGCTTGCTATTATTTTGGTACCTCATTGAGCGTAAGGTCACCCCCTTCCCGTTATTTTTGTTTTCCTTACAGGGAACTACACTTTGAACCGTGATTTTGAGAAAAAGGGTTGAACTAGTGCAAACGTTCTTTTGTTAGCTCTTATGGAATCAAAACCCTAACTGTCTTTTAATTAAGTATCACGCTTTTAATTGTAAAGTTTTCAATGTATGTATATAAGTGTTTTATCATGTACATTAAGTGTATTCATTTGAGTTGGTACCTTTGCGTTTGTTGAGATGCTACTTGTAACCATTGGACGATCGGATGAGCGCGGTATTTGAACAAGGAAAGAAAATTCTGGCTGGAACTGTTCACCAAATTCGGTCGTATCTTGGCCGGATTGTGATGTGTCTACTTTCCATTTGTATTTTCGTCTTCATTTTCGTTTCCGTTGAGGCGTTTAATTGAAGTACCATGGTACCTTACGGTGTAGAACTCATGTTTCTCAACTTAGTAGTCTTCGATTGATTGTTCTCTTGGGGATTCGTTTGTGTGCTATATCGGGTTTATGTGATTCGACTCTGTAGTCCTGGCGAGAGATGGGCAGACGGTCCGCCAAACCCTTTGGTTCGCATTAGGGTGAGGTGGGGCCGTCACATTATTACTTCTAAAAACTACAACGAACAAAAAAAAAAATTGTTCGCATGTGACATCAGTAATTGATTTACAGCTTAGATTACTGATAAAATTTACCAAACTTTCTTATGAAACTTTCCACATGTGATACTTCTGCACATTTAAACTGCAACTTTTGAACTCAAAAACATACACACAAAAAAAAATCAATGCTATGCACACGTGAATAATACATAATTAATTTTCACAGTAAACTAATTTCAAACCATATTCTTGCATATTAAAATTGTCATCTATAAATACATACATCACATTATTCCTAGCATACCAACCAACATAAGGCAACAACAACCGCTACTCCATAAACACTCTTATACCACACCATGAACAACCCAAACCCTCACCACTCAGCTCAAACAAGACAATCTCCCACCAACTGCTAGCAAATACAAAGCTCAGCAACATCCAGACAAACTCAAGTGTCCTTGAATTTGTAAACCATCTTATTTCTAAACAAAATAAGCAAACACTTGAGCTTTTCCAGCTGAAAAATGAAATACTAAACTCCTTTGCAGCATTTTACACCACACCTACATGGACACCAACATTTGAAGCTGTTTTGCAAATCCATCAACCATTACAAATGCTCCAAGAACTTGTAGACCAAGCTAGAGAGAATGTTCAAAATCAACATCGACAAGCAAGGCCTTAATGAAATTAAATTGTAAGAGAAGTATAAACATATATAAGATTAATAGTTTTGAAATCCAATCTGAAATCAGTTGCTCCGGCCTTTTCTTATCTACTTAAAATACTGCACTTCTTTTCCATTTGTCCTTGTGAAAATTCGCATCTTTATCTAACTTATTTTACTATTATTATGTAATTTTTTTCCACTTCCGCAAGACAATTTTGCACTGCTTCAACCTATTTCTATTACAGCATGAATGATTATAAATCTACTCATTACATCCACCTTCACTACTATATAAATAATCTCATTGTCAGATATAACTCTTATCACAATACACATTCATTTAAAAATTCACAAAAACACTACAAAGATATCTAGGATTAACAATACAATACTTATATAACTGAAAGCTACACTATTTCTATACAATAAGCACGATGAAACACAATATAGAAAACTTTAACTAAATAAGCTACTCATAAATTTGATTTATCACATTGAAACCTACAACAAGTAGTACCTCAAAAGAGCTCAAATAACTCCTATTATTCTTCGCTCTCAAAGATTTCCAACAAGCTGCACCTCAAAAGAACTTGAATAACTCCTATTATTCTTCCCTCTCACGCTTACCAGGACAACCTAAGCAATCAAATTTTTTAAGTATAAGTAATTATCATCAACAAAACAAATGCAACAATAAGCAATCTATTTTAATGCTTTGTTGAAAGTACACACTACCTTTCAATTACTTTCGTTACGAAAACTATCAGAAGATGGCGGACAGGGAAAATAAAACTTCTCTTCTAGTACCTCAAGCCTCATTTTTCTAGCAATCAATTCCAAAATCGGATAATTTCTTCCAATTCTGAAAGTAGCCTCCAAAATTAAGCCCCTATCATCATGCCTATAAAACTCTTTGAGCAAGTCATATATTTCAGTTTTAAGCAAAACATTTGCAACTTGAACTCAAGCAACAGATTCAGCCACTCGATTACGGCATCCATTTCCTACGGGTTAAGCTGCTCCATGCACAACTGCCAACTCATTTATCTCCTCTATCTCTGGATAATATGGCTGAACAATTGGAAACCTAGAATTTGCACCTGCCATCTAAACAAGCTACAGTCAAAACTACGAACAAATGCACAAATATCTGCTCCACAATATATGCAAAAAGCTAAAAACACTGTCTCTCACTTTGTATAATTTCTTATTCTTATCCTTATAGATACTCATGCTTGTACATATCATATAAAGACCTTTTAGACCACTCTCACATCTAATACATAAAATATAAAAAATAAGCTACCCGTGTGAACCACACAAAATGAAGAGAAAAAACTGCCAAAACATGTGAAAGTTCTAGGAATATGTGAAAGTTGATACCCACAAAAAGACTTCAAACATAACTAAACACCTTAGACAACAAATATACTTACTAACAACATATTTTATCCAAAGCATCCACCTACAACTAAACTCCTTCCATGAGAAACATATCTGCAAATAATAATATATCTCCCACCCAATAGAAACTAAGCAATAACGTGACAGCATGTGCATGCATCATTGCTTCTAATTCAACTATCACCTCTAATTTTACATCTGACACTTAACTCAATTATCTTAATTGCATCATTTCGATTGTACTCCACTGCTTTTAACCTTTTTAACACAAAACTAACCATTACCATATCAAAAAATACAAATATTCACCCAAAACCACCCTTCCCCCCTCTTGTTTTTTCTCATTGCTTGCAACACTCTACTCTACTACTAGGTATATAAACTGCAACTGAACCACTCAGCTTATACATATACTCCTCTTTTGATCAATACTTTATAATTATCACCAATACCTAGTTCTAGATTATTAAACCATCTAAACTTCATGCTTATGAACATCACTTTCTGAATTTAAATTCATAGTTACAATCACCATTCCTGCTATTACATCTATTGATATTTCAGAAGGCCCTTGCATATACTAAATATGCGTATTCATAATTTTTGAAATAATACAGCAGAACAATGGAGCGCAAGTCCTTGACTTTCAGTGATCTTAAGCCAGAAACAAAGAATTGGACTGCAATGGTCCAAGTTGCTGAAAAGCTAAAGCGACAAACTTCAAAAGCAGGGAATCCATATCAGAAGATGATACTACTGGACACCGAGGTATAAACAAGTCATGCATGTACTATTTTACTAAGTACATACATAAATACTATAACACCAATGTATTGAAATAAGAAAACAACTTAAATGCCCTCATCTATGGCTTGAACATCAACTTTTTCAAAAGATTCTTCATGTCAGGAAAAAGATACATCATCTCAAATGCTAGAATTCAATATACTGATCAACAATACTGCACCAAGGAAAACAAATGCATGTGGATAATAGATAATTCATCAGTTGTCCAGGTAGTCGATGAACTAGAACCACCAGCCTTACCGTCTATCTTCGCATTCACCAGTTTCAACAAGCTCTACCGTCAGATAGATGATAACACTGAGATAAGTATCTAGCCATTACAACCACTTTTTACTGAATCATTATTTTTGCTATCCATATTCACATGGATATTCTCAAAAAAGATGTGATACGAATCATGATCCATGTTGAACCAAGAAACAATAAAGCACCAGTCCCAACTAGAGAAATTGTGCTGATTGATCACAAGTACGACTTAACTATATACTCATTCCAAACCAGTAATAACAACTATAGCATTATGCATACACTATCTAACAAAACTATATACATCTCTATGGCTGTAGCATTGAGTCTATGGGGTGATTACGAAGCAGAAGAAGGACAAATATTGGTTGACAAAATCCACACTCAACCAATACTAGCAACCATCAAAATAAAAGTAATTTCTTATCACAGTATTGTTCTCAATTCTTACTGTACTCTGCTCAATATACAACTAATTACTATAATTACAATAGTTGTGCTGACAAATCAAATTGGCAGCAATGAACATGTCCACCAAGTTTACAACAATAATGCTCATCAATCCACTCCTCGAAGAATCTGTGCCGCTAAATCATTCCGCTAAATCAATGGTAACTAATTATATTTTCACAATCATTATCCTCTCTGATTGATTACTCACATACACAGTCAACAAGGCTGCAAAAAACCAGGTTATCATTGCAAATCTTAGAGCACAAAAAGCCTTTCTCAATAGAGCAAAGCTGCTTCCAATTCCTGATGCGAAAGATCTAACTACAATCAAGGGCTTTCTAAGCTTTCCGTAACAAAAAGTATACTGGGTGCAAGGAACAGCCACACTCTTAGACAAGAGCCAAAAACTCTGCTACTATGCTTGTTCCCAATGTCACAAGTCTCTGAGGTCACAACCTAACTGGCCAATTATCTGCACCTCTTGCCAGGAGCACATCAATGTTGTCACCAGGTTCGATATCTCCAATTCCTATACTATTATTCAATACTACAACTGCCAATTACTCACCAGGTGCAAGCTAACAATACAGCTTGCAGAAAACTCAAGAGCTCTCACGCTGGACCTTTATGGACAGGATGCAGAATAACTGCTCCTCTTCACCATAACAGAACTCCAGAAAGAACGGCATAAGGTATGCAGAATACAATCCTTCCTATACAACCACTCAAACAACATCTATTCTAAATTTTTGCTCAATTAAACAGAATATTATGCTCTACGACATCATTGAAGAATCAATCAATAAGACTTCCATTGCTTGTTTCCTCAAGAAAGCAACAACAAACTACACCATATTCAACAATGATAGATACACTGCTATCATAGCCCACAAGCTAGACCCAAAACACATTGCAGTGCTACCAATCAATGAAAAGCAGCCAATGCCTGTAGATGAAAGCACAAAACTGAGTGAAAATCAACTAAGAATTGACCTTTCACCTACAACTACTCAAGCCTCTACTGAAGTCCCACCAAAAGCTACATCAGATACACTTGACACCAACCTCCTTGGTTCACTCAAAATTGTAGAAAGCCCCAGAAAGAAACAACGTATCGCATCATCCAAGAAGCAAGACTAATGCTGCTATACATATAAATAGAATGCTTTGCTCTTCCTTTTGAATCATAGCCACAAAACTCTTATGCAGCACTGCAGTGGCTTGTGCCATATCTTTTAAATCAGCTATACTATTGTATACATAAATACCATGCTTTCCTCTTTCTTTTGAATTATCAATACTGCACTGACTTCACCTTTTGTATCAATACATAGCTACTCTTTTGAATTAATATATTTTTGACTAATATTACTTTTGCTTAAACACAGTCCTTTTCATCATGCAAAATGTAAAAAATATCACAATAACAAATACAACCTTACTGAGAAAGTTCCCACGAAACGACAACCTAGTGTGTGTATATATATATAGACACACAGACGTACACACACACAACTGACTCATAGTTATTCGTATGATTTAGAAGGGTAAGAAATTGCTTAGCTAGGACATGAGACTTGTTTTGAGTTGTGGATTAAAAACAATAACAAAAACACTACTGAACTGAACAATCATTAGTCACAATAGCATGATAAGCACCTCAATAAATAAATATATATATATAGACACACATGCATGCACACACACTACTGACTCAAAGTTATCAGTATGATTTAGAAGGGGTTAATTCCACTTTGTCCCCCCAAACTTTGGACGATTACCCACTTAAGTCCCTAAACTTCAAAATGAGACACTTAAATCCCTAAACTTATAAATACCTCTCACTTAAGGAAAATTGTTAACAAATCCTGAATGCCGTCGGTGGTCGAAGTGTCCCATTTTATAAGGGTTTAGGGATTTAAGTGTCCCATTTTATAAGTTTAGGGACTTAAGTTGAAGGTATTTATAAGTTTAGGGACTTAAGTGTCCCATTTTGAAATTTAGGGATTTAAGTGGATAATCGTCCAAAGTTTGGGGGGACAAAGTGGAATTAACCCATTTAGAAGGGTAAGAAATTGCTTAGCTAGGACATGAGACCCAAACAGTCTAGTCTGACAGTCCTAGTCGATGGACTTTTTCAAGTAGTTTTGCCATGCAGTAAGAATACTACTAACCAATTTGCAGACAAGTGCCTAGTTGTATTATACAGTCAAGAATACCAATAACCAAATAATCCACCAACAGGGACTAAAATCACCACCTTGATCCAACAAGAAAATGTAGCCCTACCAAAGACACACAACCACAATAGACACAAGCATGCAAGTTGGTAGTTGTATTCATACATAGGCATACACTGCATGCTAAATACACCATTGATGAGTAACAAACTACACACAATCACAGTAGACACAATCATGAGAGAAGCTAATTATAATCAAACATAGGCACATATTGCATGCTAAATGCATCACTCATGAGTAAATTAAAAAGTAAAACCATTATTAGAGTAGAAACAAAAAGAAAAGCAATTATATGCATAAGATCATTCCACCTAGGAAAAAAATAAAAAATAAAAAACTCAGAATCATGACACGTAAAACAACAGAGTGCACAAGAGAACGACAGAAGAGATAAAGGGTCATTCTGTAATTATCTATAAAACAAGTTCCATCATCAACAGATATATGCATGTCAGCGTAGCAGATAAAAGGATTATACTACCTGATACATATATATATATATATATATATATATATATATATATATATGGCGATAAATCATACATCTTTACATAGAAAAAAGGACAACAAAATCAAATTAACAGGTTTAACTGAAATCAGTTTCACAAAAGCCAAAGAGCAGAAAAAGTTTATAAAAAAATCCAGAAACAGCAGCTTGTATGTGAGCATATATACACAACACTAAATGCATTCACAAATATCAATAGGGTCTCTGAAGAAAGAAAAAGCAAACAAATAAAAAAACAATTTAAGATAAAATTATCAGAACATACCAACCTGTGTGATTTAAAGCTAATACCCAAGAAAATGTTCCAAGGAAAAAATGAAAATAAGTGAAGAAAAGACTGTTTTTAAAACAAATTATGCAGAAAAACGGAACACTAGAGAGACAAATACAAAAGAATTAGAGAGCATATTTCCCAAAATATTTTTCGAAGAAAAAGTCTACGAATTGAAGACAGAGAGTTTTTGATGATTGTTGAAAATGGGTATAATTAGAAATAAAAAATCATTGATTAGAATCAAATGTACTGCCTATATCAAAAACCCAGATAGATTTTTCAAAGATAAAAAGGCAAAAAAAATAAAAAACAACAACAGAGGTTTCTGATCGTTTACCTTTAAGATGATCAAACTGAGTGTTGTTATGGCAGAAATTGAAAGCATCAACCAACAAAAGAAAACAAACAATGAACAAATTTCTATCTCTTTCTTGTTTTGGCCTGAATTTCTATCGAAGTAGTGAAGATGACAGAATACTCCCCAAGTTTGGGCTCTGAAGCTTTGCATGTTTTCCAGACAGAATGGAGGGAATGACCTCTCATTTTGGAAAATTTTGTCTACTAGAAAATTTATGTGTTAATAATAATTCTTGGGATATACTTGCCTACGGAAGATATCATATTCTTTCATGCATCCCAGCCGTTGGAGCCCAATGATTATCAACTTTGTGAGATTTCGTAAACTTGATAACTGTTGTAAACTATTGTAAAATTTTGAGGAGATTGCAAATTTGATTTTACATCTTGTAGAACTTGATCTTGTAAACTTGATTACAAAGTATTGTGAACTTGATCTTGTAAACTTGATTACAAAGTATTGTGAACTTGATCTTGTAAACTTGATCGTGTGCATGTGAGCTTGATTAGATGTATTGTAAACTTAATAATGTAGGCAATAAAAGGAATAAAGGTAAGGAATTTAGGGAGGAGGGTATGATTTTCTATTTTTCATTTTATCCATTGAATCATTTGGCCATTTCTAGAAGTGACTAGTGAGGCTTCAATAATCACTATTTATAGGAATACGAGCCCAAAGTATAGAAACTAACATTAATTGGAAGAACTCAAAAGTTTATAACTTTTGAAGTCTCTACAAATCAATCTTGAGAGGATGAATGCATTAATGTATCTTGAGGGGAATGAATGGATGTTTAAGCCCACATTTTGGAGGCCCTTGAAATTTTTTGAACGCTTGTGTTGTGGGAATGTACAATTTCACACAATAATTTTCATTTACTATATGTTATTGGAGTTTAGAACATTTTTGGCTTATGGAAGCAATCAGGCTTTAGACAGAAAAATCAATGAGGTCATATTTAGATAATTAGTCATGACTATCTTTGTTTATTTTCGGTCATTTATTTAGAATAGTCTCATTGAAATTTTAGATGCCATTTTTCCTTGGATTAAATGAATAGTTGTTGATTAGATGATATATTTGATTTTGCAATTTATGACGTCATATTTAGATGTATGTATATGTATGTAGGCATATCAATGGATCAACTCTTACCCAAATCCAATGCACTTGGGTATGGTTTGGATTTAATTTCTCAAATCCAAACCCTACCAAGACTCAGACCCTATAAAAGAGTTATGGATTTGGGTAGGGTCTGGTTTTCTACAATTCATATCTAAATCCAAACCCAAACCAAACCCAATCTAGAATCATGTATATATAATCAAATTATATATATATTTAGGTATGTATATGTATGTATGTATGTGTGTGTGTGTATATATATATTGGTAAATTTATAAAATATTCTAATATTCTATGGTTATTAGATCAAATACGTTAAGAATTCATGATTTTTTTCTTTTTTTTCAACCTAATTCTAGTTCTCATTGTAATTAGTACAAATTTTTTTCAAAAAAAATGAGAAAAAATAAAGGTAAATAAATGAAAGATTTGATGTAGATTCAGTTGAAGTTTTGAAAATAAATATAAGCAATCGATAGTAGTTATTTTTTTGAGTTCATAATATTGCATCCAACTTCTTGAATATTAATTTTATTATTTGAAAATAAAAATTGGATGGCGTTTATTTTATTTTATTTTTTTACTCAACACTTATTTTGAAAATTCACAATTATTTACACAAATGCAATTGAAACTAAACTTTTTTTTTAACTGAGATAGCAGCTTTTTTTCATAATAAATCATAAATAATTACATCAAGTGAGAGGGCTAACATGTCGGACCCCCATTCTAGCTTAAAGAAACCTATCCTGCGGTTCGGATGTAGGGAAAGTGTGTCCTGTCCAGTTGGAGAATGCCACGAATTTCAAGCGGGCAGTTGGGTGCATGATACACGGATAAGGTACGCAGTTTGCTAGCATGTTTCGCCATAGCGTCAGCCGCGGCATTAATCTCTCTGTAGCAGGGTTTGAACAGGAAAACTCCCCCCCCCCCCCCCAGCTTGGCTTTTATGGTTGAGACGATAGAGAATATACGCCACGGGCATTTAGACCGTTCCTGCACCACATCTAGCAACATCTGCGAGTCAAGCTCCACTATGACATGTGCATAGCCTTGAGACAAACAGAGCTGTATCCCTTCCAGTAGAGTCATTGCTTCGACGTGTGTGTTGGTCTGCCACCCATAGTACGAGGAGAAACCGCAGAGGAAGAGCCCTGAGTTGTCTCTAATGAGCCCGCCTCTCCCCAAATCGCCCAGGTTCCCAATTGATGAGCCATCAACATTAAGTTTCACATATGGCCTATTGGGGCAGCTCCATGAGAGGGCCATGGTGTTGCGTTTGCTCGGGTATTTCAAAAACAGAACTAATCCTTGCTCCCGAAGAGCCGCATCATCTGTGCTTGTGCCCTTGAAAGGAAATGCTCGCCCAATTACGTGTAGCTGCAATATGACCTGTTGTAAAAGACCCACACTAGTGATCACAATGTCCTCAAAACAGGCTTTGTTCCGAGCCTTCCATAGCTCCCAGCAGATAATGATTGGCAAAAGTCGGGTTAATGCAGCTAGTATGGAGTTGCCGAATGAGTGCACCCACTAGCCTTATAGTTTCAGAAGGATGTCATCCACCGGAGCAAGTACCAGATTGAATTTCCTTTCGAACAATCCCCAGATTGAGGATGCCATGTCGCAATTGAGGAAAACATGGTTTACAGATTCCGAATTTCTGCAGAATAGACACTTTGGGGGAGGTTAAACCCAAATTACTGCAAAACATCCGGAAGTGTTAGCAAAGAGTTCAGCAATTTCCACATGAATATAGAGATCTTGGAGGGGAGGCGCTTGTCCCAAATGAGTTTACGGGATAACATTGAGTTGCCTTGTGGCCTCAGCGTCTTTATTGGCGAGGAGATGCTGAACCACCCATCGTGTGATGGGCACCAAGCGAGAGAGTCCACCTTGCCAGTTGAGAGATAGGGCTGAGTACAGGAGATGGCATGTAGTTCGCCAGGAGAAAGGACGCTTTCAACGTCTCGGAGTCCAAGACCCATTCACCCAGCATTCTTTGATTAGCAAGTTGGGGCTCGGGACATCGTGTTTCCCGGATGCCAGGGGACCATGGCCTAGCCAATTGTCGAACCAGAAAGAGCTATCCCCCGTGCTAACCAAAGTTAGGGCGTGCTAACCAAAGTTAGGGAGTTCTCTTCAACAAATTGTCGACAGTGCCATATTCGGCGCCATGTTTTTGAGCTGTTCCATGTCACCCGTGCCTGTGTAACATGGCAATCTTGTTGTCCATATTTTGCAATCATGAATCGAGATCAGAGAGTCGGGGAAGTTCTCAATCTCCACCAGAGCTTGCAACCGAAGGCCTTTACCACAACATCCAAGCTGGTGAACCCCAGACCATCCTCCTCAACTGGGCGACACAGTTTTCTCCATGCTCTCCAATGTCTTCTGTCCCTACCATCTGACTCACCCCGGAAAAATTTGGCCATACCCGCATTCCGTGTCATGTAGGACACTCTTTGGGGGTTCCAGGACAGCCATGGTGTATTGAGGAATAGCGGATAGCACATGTTTGATAAGGATTGTTCGACCCCCAGCTGATAGTAGCTTATGTTTCCACCTGGCGAGCTTCAGCTGTATCTTATCTATCAGGTGTTGAAAATATCCCCACTTTTGCCTCCCCTTCGAGAGTGTGTATCCAAGGTAGTGGAGAGGTAATTGGCGGCGACACATTCCAAGCCACTGAGATAGCAGTCGCAATCTAGCAACGGAGCAGCGTGAGAAGACGAAACTTTTATCCTTGTTGATCTTTTGGCCTGAGCCCTTCTAATAGAGGTCTAGAAAATTCAGCAAGGCTTGGATGTCCGCACATTGTCCCCTCGTGAAGATCTCCACGTCATCCGCAAAACTGAGATGAGAGACTGAAATGCAGCCTCTCGACAAGGCATAGGGAGAGAGCTGTGCTGCTGACAATAACCCATTTAACCCATGACTCAGAGCTTCGAACACCAATAAGAACAGGAAGGGTGAGAGAGGATCGCCTTGCTTAAGTCCTCTTCCACCTTGGAAAAACCCATGTGGCGTTTATATATTTTTTGAAATCTATATATTTTTAATATATTTTTATTTCAGTGCGTTTACAAAAATACAACGAATACCCATTGGATACCCAAATCCTCCTTAATCTGGGTTTGGACCTATTTTTTAGACCCATTAGGGTTTGATCTGGTTTGAATCTAACTAAATTTAATGGGTTTAGATCTAGATCAAAGAGATCCAATCCAAATTCTATCTATTGACATGCCTATATGTGTGTGTGTTTGTGTACATGGGTCAGGCCTTAATCGGGCCTAAACCTAACATGAGTCAAACTCGACTCACATTTAGTTTAGGCCTAATATTTAGACCTAAGTCCTATTCACCCCAATTAAAGTTTAGCGAGGTTTTTTGGAGCCAAACAGGCCAGCTCAGGCTAGCCCGCTCCATGGACAGCCCTAAATTTTGTAATGATGACATATTATTAAATTTCGAGAATTTTGTTACAACATAGCAAGAATTTGTTACTTATAGTTGAGATTTGATCGTCCAATTCTAGCACGTGTTCGAAGTATGTTGTCCATGGATTTGTTACAACCAATGTTTTTAATCTCGGACCAGCTAGTAAACCGGAGAGGGGGCCGGTACGCGGTTCAACTGGTCCAATCGGCTGATTCACCGGTTCTTTTTTTTTTTTTTTTTTGCAACTTCAATGCTAAGTACTTCACGGTCTTCACTCTACACTTGAATTTGACAGCTAATCCACAGTCTAACATGGTTATTGATAACTTAAGTCCCTAAAATGCATTCACCAACATAATTTAAAACTAAATTTAAGTTGAGATAATAATAAATTTTCTAAAAGTTATACACGAAACTCCAAAAAATTGTAAAATTATAGTAGTAGATAATACAATCATTACAAGACAAATGGCATCTCTGTCATGGACTAGTCAAAATTTTTCTTTCGATTAAAATTTTCAAATATTTGTACTGAATCATTTGCAAATGGAAATAGAAAACAAAAATCTTGAAAAGGAAATTAAACTCACCAAAATGAAAAAAGTCTTATGAAAGTTGAAGCTTCCAACTTGCTTATAAATCAGCTAAGATAATGGCTTGATGATAATGGGGAAGGCTTGAGAAAAATTTTGTCATGGGTATTTGATTTGGAGGTGGAAAGGTTACAAACAAAAAAATGAAAAAAAAAAACAAGAGAAGAAGTAGAGACAGAGAACCGAGGATAAGTGAAGCAAAAGCCAAAAGGTGTTGTCTGGTGTCTGTGTCTTAGTGCTAGGGTTTCCTTTTGTTTAATTAGATTTTAGTTTTTAACTTAAGATAAGTAGCATTGTACACAAGAAAAAAGCTTCTTCCGTGAGTGTAGTCTAGTGATAACAAACCTTTGTTGTGACTGTGGAGACTTGGGTTCGAATCCCAGGAGCTCCATTCCTATTATTGCTTTGAATTTTGGGTGAATATTTGAAAATTTTAAAAACTGCCGATATATGGTTCGAATGGTTTTTAACGGTTCACCCGGTTTTCAACGGTTTTTCATTAACTTGCAGCTTTAGCACTAGACCGGACCAGTGACATGCCCGGTTTGCGGTCCAACTAGCCGGTCTGGTCCGGTTCTGAAAACATTGGTTACAACATGGCAAAAATCCCTAAACTTAGGGGTAGTCACACTTTACCCCTCCCCCTCCTTCAACCTTAAATATGTACCCTTTACCTCCTATGAAGGCTAGCCAAAGTTAGAAATAACAAAAAAAAGAAAGAAAGAGTGAGTACAATGTCATTATTGCCCTTTTATTCATGAAATCAATTATAACTTAATATTATTTTGTTTCATTGTTAAAACATTTATATCTTCTCTATCATATCAATTATACAAAAATATCAACTAAAAAAAAGTAAAAGAAAGTTAATATTTCGTTTATATTCTTGAAAATTTTCTTGTTGGATTAATGCTTATTTATATATATTTTTTGTTCAATTTGATAGACTTTAAGTCAAACAAAAAGGATAAACAACACAATACTAAAAATAAATACAATTAACAAAATTTGTATAAAAAACTATAATACCAAACTCACCTTTATAAAGTAATTTTTTATTATTTTAATTTATTTAAAGTTTGAAAGTAATATCATTGTCCTTTTTGTTTATCAAATTAGTCCAATATGAAATTCTTGATCAAAATTGCTAAAACATGCCTGATCTTTAAACTAAGAGGAGGAAAATGGAGATTAAATCAATTTTTTTTAGAAGAAAAGGCAATAATAGTAAACTATAAATACATCAATAAAAAATGACAATTATTGGTGTAATTGATACACAAGCACACAAAAGTGCAGAAATTTGTATTACACAAATTTCACTAAGAAAATATAGATGAAGATGATGATCTTGAGGCACATTTGACACTATTTTTAAGGTGTTATTTGCCCTCACTAGATAAAATATTTGCTACATGGTTATGGCAAATTATCTCTAAAATACAACAAGATTGTTAAAGTAACTTGATAGCAAATCTCAAGTTTGCTCTACAAAGAAATGATCAAATGTTCTTGTTTTTAGGTTTGTTACAAGCTTGTCAATTTATAAGGAAAACAACCTAAAGGTCAGCAATACTGAATAGCCATGATTTCTTCACTTTTAATGATCATCAAGAGGCTGCATTAAACTCCTTTAATGGAACCAAATGCCAAAACTATTTCCTCACTATAAGGGTCATCAAGAGGCCACATTAGACTTCTTTAATGGACAAAATGCCAAAAACGTTTAGAAACTTTTTTCTCCCAACAGGCCACAAAGTTGTCAGTTTCTTTATTCTAACAAGCCTTATTATTATTTCATTCACAAACTATTCCACTACAATCCCCCACCTAGTTTGTGAATGAGATAACCAAACTAACACATAAAATACCATGCATAAAGAAAAGTATCATTAGATTTAAACTTGTCTTTTAGTGTAAGCACATCACCAAATCTAACCAAATCAAGGTTGCATATAGTATTAAACCATGATTTAAAAATTAGACTAGATATACCACACACATGCTATTATAAACATTGATCAATTAAACAAAGAACTTTAGCACTATTAGCGGCCATGTGCTTCATCCTAGATTCATGATCATAAGCAAAAGCAAACCAACTTTTGCTAGAAGCGGCACCACTCCTATAATCATATAGGTGAAGACACTTTCAAACTCTATAAGACCAAGCACTAAGAAAGAATTTACACTTCATTAAGAGTATAATTTCAACATATACTCAACCTCTTATAACATTATGCACTAGTGGGGTAGGAATGTACACAACAATACCTAGTGCTCACAACTACTTTGCAACTTGTTGTCAGCCCTAAACCTTTTCATCTAGTGGTAGTGCTAGAAGGGTTCTCATTGTAAGTGATTTTAGATTAAGGTTTTCAAACCCATATCTAATAACGTTAGATTTACCAAATCCTTTAACAAGGGTTTAATCGACAAATATCCTTAATTGTTATATATTCTCATATACAACAAATATAGCGTCATTATTTATTAAATTTTGTCTAAGGCACTCAAGTCTTAGATTTAACATGTGTAGATTTACCATTACACCTTATCCTAGGGACTGGACATAGAAGTTACACACTGTATAATAAAAAGACCGGAGGCATAAGATGTGGCCACAAACCCTAAACCACTTTGCCTTTTTACACATGTAGTAGCCAAAAATTTTGATTTCAACAATTAGCATCTTTGTTGATCTTAGTCCCTAGCTTTTGATGTTTACAAAACAAATGGATGATACTAATATCTCTTCAAGATATACTTTCAGTTATGAAGCAAATCGGATTCAAAGATCAAGTTCAATTGAAAGAAACAAAAGTTGCTGAAAGCTATCGGACGCTTGTGAAGACAGAATCAGACGTCCGATAATCATTGCGCAACTTCGGACACATGAAGAACTCCATCACCGGACGTCCGAAGGAAATAAGACATTCCCCCTAACTCACTGACCTTGATCGGACGCAAGCATCGGACGTCCGATAGAATCCTTCAAACTCTTTGTCTGCTATCGGACGAAAGTACCGAACGTCCGATAGGATCCTTCAAACTCAACGAAAGCTGTCAAACGCTCACAAAGACAATATCGGACGTCCGATAGAATTGGAGAAAATTTCTCAAACTCACTACCTACTGTCGGACGTAAAATACAGGAGTACCAAACGTCCGACACTCCCAACGGCTAGTTGACTCTTCAGCTACTTTCTATCCATTGGAAGTATTAATGAAGCACTTTCTTGGTCTCCTATAAATAGAGTATGGTCAGAAACTCCAAATAACTTTTGCACACTGAAGATATAAAAGATATAGAGTAGTTTTAGTGAGAAAATACTCTCCAAGGAAGATTTGTAGTCTTGGTGGTGTGAAGTTCATTATAAACTTTTCATTTGTGAGTGAATATTTTAATAGTGTAGCTCTGTGAAAGTTGTCCTGAACGATAGTAAAACTTCCTAACTTGACCAAGCGAAGATTGGGGCAAGGAGGAAGTGAGCCTTCCTTTGTACACAAGATTGGTTGTATTTCATCAATTTGAAGAAACTTGTTTGAATTGATCTACAGGTTCAAAAGGAGCTTGGTAGTCAATTGGTTTGCAATTCTTCCTTTCTTATTTATTTATTGTTATCTTGTGATCTTTAAATTGCTTATATCTTCTACTTCTCTCAAGTGATATTGTTCATTTATTGATTGATTCATTGTGTGATCACTTAGAAAAGAGGGTAAATTTCATATTGAGTAAAAAGTGCCCATAATTTGATTAGTTTTATAATCAACCTAATTCACCCCCCCTCTTAGGTTGTCTTCGGGCCTTAAAATTGGTATAAGAGCTTGATCTCCTAGAGATTAAACTCAATCGACTTTGGAGTAAAGATGACAACCAACAATACCATGTTTTTTGAAGGATAATCTGTAATTAGACCTCCAATGTTTAATGGGTCAAATTATGTGAGTTGGAAAGAAAGAATGATCATCTTTTTGCAATCAATTGATATTGAATTGTGATTTATTGTTAATGAAGGTTCATATGATGCCTCTATAGTAGATGAAAACACCCATAGATCTAGACCAAAAATAAGATATGAATTGACTGCAGAGGATAGAATTTATCTCACCTTAAATGCAAAATCTATGAATGTGTTATATAGTGATTTAGACTCAAATGAATCTATTAGAGTCAAGGGTTGTTAGTCAATTAAAAAAATTTGGGACAAGTTGAGAGAAATTCATAAAAGTAGTGAGAATGTTAGAGAACAAAAGAAATCTATCTTAGTTACTAAATATGAGTCGTTTAAGATGGAATCTCATGAAAATGTTGATAAAATGTATTGTAGATTCAATGATCTTATTAAGGATCTAGAGGTGCTAGAAAAGGAATACTCCTTGGGAGAGAAAAATAGAAAAATCTTGAATGCCTTATCCAAGGATTGGGAGAGTAAGGTGACTGCTATTGAAGAGGCTAAAGATTTGAATTCTATGCCTATTGAATCTCTTATTAATTCTCTAACCTCTTATGAGTTGAAACTTAAGACTAAAGTACAAGAAGAAGAAGATGCAAAGGTAAGAAGGAACATTGCTCTAAAATCATCTCAAGATGTAGATGATTTGGTTTCATTGGATGGAGAAGATTTGGATGTTGATGATAATGATTTTACTCTCATCACACAAAGGTTCAAGAGAATCCTCAACAAAAGGAGATTCACAAGAGGACCTAGCAATTCAGATTCTAATCAATTCAACATTGCAAGAAACAAAGAAAAGCATGAGGCCAACAAAAAGTAAATGCTATGAATGCGGCCAATTTGGACACTACATGAGTGAGTGTCCAATGAAGAAGAAGAAAAAAAGGAAGAAAATCAAGATTCAACAACTTCCAATTCACATGGAATGAGTGCAACTCCGATGGTGAAATTGAAAAAGAAGAAGAATATGCTCAATTGACTTTTATAGCCATTGAAGATAATGAGGTAAAAATTTCTAACCCTCAATTTGAAAGTGATGATGAAACTGATGATGATCTTGAATCTTTCATTAAAAAGTTGCATGATAGTTTGAAAGAATCTTATGCTAAAAAGAAGAAATTAAAACACAAAATTAGTTTTCTTCTTCAGAATAATACACGCCTTTTTCAAGAAAACAGAAGCTGAAAACTGAAATTGATTTCTTGAAAAAGAATGAGATTGGTTTACAAAATAAGCTTGATAGAAAAACAAGACTTTGTGAAATGTTCAAAAAGGAACAAAGTGATTTGAAAATAAGAATGGATAATTTAAATGAGTTGCTCCAACATAAAAAATAAGACTGTTTTCAAAGGAATGAATCAAAGACTCATCTCGACACTTATGAGAAGAAAATAAATTCTGGTGCAAATGATTTTGCTATTTATAAGAAAAGACAAGTAAGATTTATTAAACCTATTTATACAAATAACTCGTTGGTTATGTGTAATTTTTGTTGTCAAAAAGGTCATATGAGAAGCAATTGCTATGTGAGGAAGAACATGAGAAGAGACATGAAATGCATGTGAATAGTTAGACATGATGCTAAATCTTAAGGACCCAAAAAATTTTTGGGTACCATATATTAGTTCTTGAACTCTTGAATTGGTGAATTTGGTAAACATTATTAAGAAATCAAAGTGGTTCATAGACAGTGAATGTTCAAGATACATGACCGGTGATCCATCACAATTCATCAAAACTCAAACCAAAGTCTTGTGGCAAGTGACATTTAGAGATGACATGAAAACTAAAACAATTGGAATAGGAGATTTTGGTAAGATTGGTAAGATTCTTGTTCATAATGTTCTTTTGTAATTTCCTTTTGATGTTTCTGATGCTTTGAACTGAGTTTTCCTTGATGTTTTTGGATATTACTGAATTCTTACGATGACAAAAAGGTGAAGAAAAGAATAATGCTGATCTAATGATACTGATCTAATGATGATTTGGTTTGATTGTTATTTCTCTATTGGGTATCAATTTTTTATTTTTTTTGGCTGATGATTGCTGAATGTTGGTATGTTGATAATTGCTGAATTCTGGTATCATTTTTCTGTTTTTATTTGGAATATTGGATTCTCTATTATTGTTGTTGGATTATGGTTGCTTTTTTTTACTTTCATCTTATGATGACAAAAATGGGGAGAAATGGATGCTATGTGTAAGGGAGAGTTATTCTGAAATTATAAATTTGGCATTTAAAAATTTTGGATGCAATGAGTAAGGGGGAGCTTATGCTGAATTTATTTTCTTTCTTCCATCCATTGTTTTGTCATCATCAAAAAGGGGGAGAATGTTGATCTTAGTCCCTAATTTTTTATGTTTACAAAACAAATGGATGATATTAATATCTCTTTAAGATATACTTTCGGTTATGAAACAAATCAGATTCAAAAATTAAGTGCGATTGAAAGAAACAAAAGTTGCTGAAAGCTGTCGAACGCTTGTAAAGACAGGATCAGACGTCCGATAATCATTGCTCAACTTCGGAGGCATGAAAAACTCCATCACCGGACGTCCGAAGGAAATAAGACATTCCCCCTAACTCACTGACCTCGATCGGACGTAAGCATCAGACGTCCGATAGAATCTTTCAAACTCTTTATCTGCTATCGGATGGAAGTACCGGACATCCGATAGGATCCTTCAAATTCGATGAAAGCTGTCGGACGCTCACAAAGACAATACCGGACGTCCGATAGAATTGAAGAAAATTTCTCAAATTCACTGCCTGCTGTCGGACACAAAAAACAGGAGTACCGGACGTCCGACACTCCCAACGGCTAGTTGACTCTTCAACTACTTTTTATCCGTTGGAAGTATTAATGAAGCACTTTCTTGGTCTTTTATAAATAGAGTATGGTCAGAAACTCCAAATAACTTTTGCACATTGAAGATACAAAAGATATAGAGTAGTTTTAATGAGAAAACACTCTCCAAAACAGATTTGTAGTCTTGGTGGTGTGAAGTTCATTATAAGTTTTTCATTTGTGAGTGAATATTTCAATAGTGTAACTCTGTGAGGGTTGTCCTAAGCGATAGTAAAACTTCATAAGTTAACCAAGTGAAAATTGGGGCAAGGAGGAAGTGAGTCTTCCATTGTACACAAGATTGGTTGTATTTCATCCATTTGAAGAAACTTGTTTGAATTGATCTACAAGTTCAAGAGGAGCTCGGTAGTCAATTGGTTTGCAATTCTTTCCTTCTTATTTATTTATTGTTATCTTGTAATCTTTAAATTGCTTATATCTTCTACTTCTCTCAAGTGATATTGTTCATTCATTGATTGATTTATTGTGTGATCGTTTAGAAAAGAGGGTAAACTTCATATTGAGCAAAAAGTACCCATAACTTGATTAGTTTTATAATCAACCTAATTCACCCCCTCTCTTAAGTTGTCTTCGGGCCTTAAAATCTTATGATCACAAGATACTTTTGACTGAATTTAGAACAAATGCAATTGCCGGTATTTGCAGTACCTAAATTCACTTAAGAGTAATATAGATACATATTTCCCATGCTATTGTTTAAGCGGTTGCCTTAGATACATATGTACAAATATTGAATAATCATCAATTAAGGTAATAAAATACTTATAACCATATTTGAATGCATGTTACACACTTCTTTTCTTAGACTAGGTTTTGACATAAAATATCATGACCTGTATTCACATGTCACAAACTACCATGTCACAAGAAAAAGAAGATTCAATCAAATGAACAGAATTTTTGCACTTATTAATAATCATATTAAACACGACATATAGACTTGTTTAACAAATACACTATTCTTGGACAATATAAGTTACTCCTGGTCCCTTGAACTAGTATTTGTATCTAGAAAATTTCCTTTTCCTTGGACCTTCCAACGAGACTGTTGTTGTTGTTTTTCTTCCTATTCATATATTCATCTTAGGATCAGTATTAACCTCCTTTTTAGATAACTCAAGCATCTTCTTTTATACAAAAATGCTTTAGAACATGATCCACTATGCAAGTCTTAATAGTATAGAGTGATTTTCTTTGATAATCATTTCAACTAGGAGTAATTTTTCAATAATTACACCCACTATGAAATAACACAGAAATCTCCACTCCATGATCTTCTAAGTTATTTGAAGACCATTATTAGGCCAAGGAGAGAAAAACTATGTTGAATACAAAATTTAAACAAAATTAACTAGAAATTTATTTGTATCTTACTTGAGTTTTCTTGTATTCCAATGTAGTCCAAATTCGTCTAGGGGTTTGAACATGAAGTAGAAATTGTAGAAACAATCCATGAGGCCCTCTACACAGCACTACATCCACTTTACATTTCTTTCACCTGCCTTGCTATCATCATCTTGTGGAGGAGAGATCGATTGCAATACCAGATGATATTTGAGTACATTTCCAGTAGTAGACTCCTTTGCACCAAACTACTCTGAAAATAACACCTTAACATTGTTGGTGTAATTGATACACAAGCATACAAAAGTGCAGAAATTTGTATTACACAAATTTTACTAAGAAAATGGGGATGAAGATGATGATCTTGAGCCGTGTTCAACACTATCCTTAAGGTTATTTTGCCTCCGCTACACAGAGTATTTGCTATAAGGTTATGGCAAATTACCTGTAGGATATAACAAGATTTTTAGAGTAACTTAATAGCAAATGTCAAGTTTGCTCTACAAAGAAATGATCAAATGTTCTTATTTGTTCGTTTGTTAGAAACTTGTCAATTTATAAGGAAAACAACCTAAAGGTCACCAAAACTAAATAGCCACAATTTCCTCACTTTTAATGATCATGAAGAGGCTACATTAAACTCCTTTAATGGAACCAAATGCTAAAATTGTTTCCTCACTATAATGGTCATCAAGAGACTGCATTAGGCTACTTTAATGGACAAAAATTCCAAAAACGTTTTAGAAATTATTTAACTCCCAACAGGCCATAAAGTCTTTAGTTTCTTTGTTCTAACAAGCCTCATTATTCATTCAAAACTATTCCAACAACAATAGTATCAGCCTAAAAGTTCATGTAAACTAAAATAATAAAAAAACTACTTTTTTAAACAAAAAACAAATTTAGTGTTACCTCTTTTTCAAAAAAAAATTGGTGTCTATGTTTGTTTTAGTATTGTGTTATTTATTCTCTTTTGTCTATCTTAAATTATAATAAATTGATCAAAGCATATATAAAAGTGAATACTGAATGACAGGAAAAGTATTAAGGACATAAACGAAAATTAAACTTTATTTAACTCTTTTTAGTTTGATGTTGTTATCTAGTTGATACAATAGAAAAGATATATATATTTTTTAGCAATGAAAAGAAATAATACTAAGTTATAGATAATTTCAAGAATAAATTGGCAATAATGTCACTGCACTCACCTTTTTTTTTCTTTGTATTTCTAACTTTGACTAGTTTTTATGGAGGGTAAAGTGTGACTACTTCCTAAGTTCAGGAAGGCAAAGTGTTATTAATCCTAGTATTTATGAGCAACAAACCACAGCAAGAATTATGTCCCCAAGCTGGGACTTAGTTCAGTATCTATTGTATTGGTTTTAGGTTATGTAGTTATGAAAAGGTATTTCAAGAGGTAAGATAAAGGAAAATCTAATATTAAGCAAGCCAACAATTTTGATGATGTGAAAAACTCTTCGAAATGTACTATTAGCTAAAAATGATCAAGTTATTATGTAGATAAAATACTGACTTATCTAAGATTAAGAGTCGCCATGAGCAATTGCAACCAAAAAAAGTAAATGAATGAATTTGAATGTGTTAGTTGAATTATTACTTATCATGTGGATACCAATATTAAAAATTATTCTTTAGAATGTTATTATTTATCTGTACCCCATTGGTGCACATCATCAACCACTAGACTAAGGTCTCCTTGGTGCACCTTGTAACATCTTAATACTAAATATTACTACAGAAATCTAACAAAATAATTTTCTCAATCCCCTTCCCCGGTTAAAAAGAATAATTTTGCCAATTATGAAATCAACTAAACCTTTATCAATAAAAAGTTATGGCAAAAAGTCGTGCCTATGACTGAAGGTTTGCCAATAGTATTACGTTTTAACTTATCTTCCCAATCCTTGTGAGCTGCTTACTCGTACAAAAAAAAAAAACATTTCGTGTATAGCTTGAAGTACATCTGCATTGACAATTAAATCTTTTAAGAGTAAAACAAGAGCAGAATTTTCGTAGAGGATAGCCGTGGTTTGAAAATTTATGAAGAGAGTTAGAGACTTAATTTGTGATATTAAAAATGAACATGACAAAAAGTGTATATAATCGCTTCCATTATTAGACAAGTAAAGTTTTCACTTCATTACGATTTGAAAGTTCCATCGCCCCTACTAAATATTTTTATGTAAACAAAACAGAAAGATAAAATAAAATCGTCCTCTCAGTTCTCTAATTAAAAAAAAAAAAGAAAAAATTTCCATGAAAATCAAGCTGGTTAGAGATGATGCTATAGACACTTGATGCTGGGAAAACAGGCATTCAATGTTTGCGAGAAGTATTCAAACTTCAAATGGGAAAACAGGCATTCATTGAGTCAAATTTGAAGTTTGATTACTTCTCGCAAACATTGAATGCCTGTTTTCCCAGCATCAAGTGTCTATGGTTCACGGCTACAAATTGCATTTTCTGCTATTCCCCATGATAAAGATGTTTCTTAACCGTTCCTTCTTTGAAGAAATGTGATTCTATAGAAAAACTAAAATAAAACACATCAAGTTTCTTCAACAACCGCCACGATAATAAGATACATCTTCCAACCAAGATGCATAGTAATCCTCCACTTGGTACACAATGCATGCACCATAATTAGCAAAAGGTGGAGTTAGTACAAAGACTAAGGTCTAGACTACTTCAGCATTAACAGTCTAATTCCTGCAAATCCTCCAGAATTTCTGTACTAGGGAGGATGTGTGTAATTTAAAAGGTTCCAGACCGGTATACCAAAAGTTGCTACCAGATGAACCATTCCAAAACCCCTTCAAAATGGATACTTGGGGTTGGCTATAGCCTATATCAACAAGTATTTACAGGTTTATTAGAGTCAGACTTCAGCAAAAGAACATGGAGCCTGCAACCTTTTCATCCAGCCTGGGAAGCTCAGGAACAGAAATGCTACCAACTGATGTGACGCCACTCTTATGCCCAGAAGAAGTTTCAGAAAAATCCTCAAACTTTATGAACTGTCCCATTTGTTGGGCTGCAAGATGTGCATAACAAACAGGAGCCACTACAAAGAAAGTAAGGTGAAATTATGAAATTAACCTTCTTTATCGAATGACGTGTTAATCCTGAACTAACGGACAAATTTATATTTCCTTTTTCAGAATAACATGAAAAGGTAGCTAAGAAATGAAAATACCAATTGAGATTGCAGATGTACTCCTTTGGTACCTAGAAAAGTGAAATACAGTAGCATTAATCAATTTCATAAGCTAAGCTAGGCACAGGCAAAAAAATAGCTTAAAAGCAAAAACTGAATCTTACACATATGAGAGAGAAAGGATGAGTTGTTGTAAGTCATCAGGAGAGAAACCAATCTCATCAAGCAAGACATGATAGTGAGCAGGCCGAGAAGTTCCCTGTCAGAGTAGAACTTTCAGCAGTTTCAAGGAAAAAATTTCCAGGCTTCCTTCAGCATAGAAACATTTATGACACCCTATTGTTTTACATGAAGGAAAGAATTCAGCCTTTATACGGTTCTGCCATGAGGTTGCTAATAAATGCTAAGTCTTATTTATACGGTTCTGCATCAACCGTCAGTCTACTCCAAATCAAACAAGTCACCACCAAGGTAATTAATTGACAACTTAGAATAGCTAGATAAATGTATTCCAAATATAAAAATAACTTACAATCATCCCTGCTTGAGCACACATGTAAAAATCATAATTTCTCGGATGGACTATTTTCGTGTCCACAACAGTACCTGCAGAGAGAGAGAGAGAGAGAGAACCTTAGACGGCTAAAATGAGATAAGAGAATATAATAGTAAACATGCAAACGCGGTTGGAAGACAACCTTAGATCCTATGAAGTACGATGAAAGAACGTGATCACGAAAATACAGACCTGGTGGAACATTTTCTGAGGCATTATTTTGAAAGAGCTTTGTGTGGTGATTCTTTTGAGCCACAATCACAGTGAATTTCGGAAAGTTAACCTCACCAAGATGCTCATAAGCCTGACAAGTTTCAGAAACTTCTAAGCAGATAATATTGAAAAGGGGGCGCTGACACTAGAGAATACAGATGGACATAACACCTGATTGCGGGTACTACAAGCATATCAAAGACCGTTTCTGATATACAAAATATTAGCAAAACCATTGGTACAACAAACGCTTCACTCAAGTAGTGAAGGCATAATGATTGGAGGAAATGTAAGAGATCCGATAAGTACATGCTACATCTACAAAACCAACACGGGCCATAGTGGACAAAGCTGAAAGCTTTAGCTAATAGAGAACCCTGAATTAATATCTGCATGAAAGCTAAATTACCTTTATCATTTGATTGAGCTCAAAATTCAAAACCTTACTAAATTGTGATTCGCTCACTCCATCCCTGAAAGAGAATATATAGTCAATAAACCTCTGCACTGGTAGATTCATCATGTTAAAACATATGTTTCATATTTACGCTAACGATAAAATAAGCAAGATGATTCGCGTGTGCACACACACACGAAAAAAGAAAAGGAGAAGTTCTCCCTGCATGTTGAAATAGTCAACACCCAAAGAAGAGCATCTAGGATAGCCATAAGGTAACCAAGGTTTCAACAATGATTCAAATGGACGCTATAGTATGAACAGGCAGAATACGTGGAAAAATAGCCAGACATGACCTGATAAGCTTTCCTATCACAAAAAAATGGAACCAAATGTCCAATTGGTCATTTTCAACCACAAATGCATGGTAGCACTATGTTAAAAATGCATGGAATATATCTGTGCACACCGGGAAGGGTGGAATAATTTGAATTTGGCTTGCTTATACTTGTAGGATACTCAATTAAAGAAGCAAATATACTTGTAGGATTTTGCTTGTGGAAAAATTTGGATTTTGCCACAAGCAGAAATCATCTAAAGCCCCTGGCTGCATCCCCTAAAAAAGTAACAAAAAATAAAGACTAAAATATGAACATAAAGCCAAAGAGATGTCTAGGCAGAAAACATCACATAGCATCTAAGTGACTGTAAAACTGACAAATTGTCTGCCCATAATACACCAAGTCACCATGCATAAGTGCCAAAGCAATAGAAGCTCCATTGTAATGTACCTGAAAACAATAACCTGAGCTGGCTTGTAGCCATTACTTGTACCATAGAAATCCAAAAGTAGTTCCCTGTAAAAAGATCAAACTAAGAGGTTATTCTTACTCAGCTGTCTAATAAGTTCCTCAACTACTTGCACAACTCTTCATATCAATGTCAGTATACTACAGAAGAATTTCGTTTTGATCATGCCTCATAATGCCACCATCTTCTCCATTTGCCAAAGGTTTGTATAGAGATTCAATCATTTCAACCTTTGATGATTGCGTACGAACAGCTGCTCTGTACCTTGATATCAGTGGCCAAGATCTAGATCCAACAACCTAGAAAAGAATACAAAGGTAAGATGGCAAATACTAAGCATTACAAATTAGTATGTGCAGAAAATAAAACGCTGAGTAGCATAATTACAGCAGCAATAGATGGAATATCTGAGCGGCCAGGAGATCCATGAGAGACATCCATCCCCAAGATCATTGTTGGAGTATCCTTGATAAGTGGGATGCGTGAGGGTCGCTCTATTGACAACAATGAATTGATCCCTCCAAGCTATGAAACAAGACATGAAAACATCACGATACTGAAACAACCACCTAATATCTTCAGACTTTTGTTGAACCAATTACCTTGGAATTGATTTTAAGAAGCACATTTGTGAGATATTGGTCATTGATCTTGGTAGGTGACAAGCATTGAGTAACGATACCAAGATCACTGAGATTCCTTTTCTTCCAAGGGCCTTGATGTGACAAAGACAACTCAATCAGTATAAGTTTTTCACCTTACCCAGAAAAATTGAATGCATGACTTCAAAATACCATATAAATCAGAATTTTTCCGCTCTGGCAACACACACAGCAGAAATTCAGGAGGACCAGGAAGTTTGGACATAATCAGTTCAAACATCTTCTCAACTCGTACTGCAGGGCTTAACCTTCGATTTTGTGGGTCTTCCTCTATCAGTGAATATGGTCGCTCAATATGCTAAAGGAAAAACAAAAATCTTTCAGAACATGTTTATGTACGAAATGAAGTAATAGAAAGCCAGAATTTTTCTTAACGTACAATGCCCTTGTTTCTTCCACAGTTGATAAGCTCCCTCGAAAGATAACTGGTGTCACAACGGGCAGAGAAGTTGACAACTGCCCAACGTTCTATCCTGATGGGATCTACAAGTTTCTTTAGAAGAAGAAAAAAGTATGAGAACACATTAGAACTAAATTTCTTAGATCTCATGCAGAGTCACCATATTAGATAAAAGCATAAAAATTTGATGAATTTAGCGTAACCCTATTGACCTTCTTTCTGTCCCACTTTTCCACCCAAAAGGCATCCCTAACTTTGTTCACAAAGAAAAGTAGGTATAAAGATCCAAACACAGAAGAAATCTGCTAATGTAGCATGCGTTTAACTATCATGATCCTTAAAATTGCAATTTGCAAGAGCCCCAAGCTCTAGGTTAACCGTTTTAACATGTCAGGGGCTGATGGTACCTTCTTGTTGAAGTTCCAACGGCCATTACATGGGAAGCAATCTTCATTGTTACCAACCTTCAACTGTAATTTGCAAGGAGAAAACGAAACAAGACCACATAAAAAATAAGCATATCATAAGTCACAGAACTTCATCATTTGAAGATAACTGAATTATCACCTTAGGTGCCTCAAGGACACGGCCATCAACTTGAGTAAGCTGTTTCTCAATGCATATGCCACAAGCAGAGAGGATAGGGTCATCATCATACCGATAGTTTTTCATAGCCTGCCAAGTTGCAAATAAAGATCAAAAACTAAGAATACAAAGGAAGCTCAAATTGGGCATCAGATTGAAGTAACATACATTGGTTACAACTTGTATTCTCTCTGGAGGCTTCTGCCTAGACTTTTCAACTAGAGATGCCCTCTGCATTGAGGTTAAAGCCTTTGTGTATCGTTGGAGAGATACAAGAGAACACAACTGGAATAAAGAAAAATATTCAATTAAGTTGTTAAAAACTAAGAAAGGGACATATCTAGCCAAAGGATGCTAAAGGGAGGTTGGAAGAGAAATCAGGGGGAAAAGTTCACATACCTCCAAAGGCAGATAGTTTGGTCGTTTAGGCTTTCCGACATCAAGGCATGGCATGTATGCAGACGAATGAAGTTCTATGTTTCGATGTTTTGTAAAATACTCATAAACTGTGACCTCTACAGTCTCTCCTCCATCATGTTGATCAGTACCACTTTTCACTTTCATAGAAAAACTAAACCAAAAATAAGAATCATTCTCAGAATTAAGAACAAATGGTGTATTTTGTGTGTGCATGTATATATATCTCATGCACATACATATGTTTGCTCCAATTATAAATACATTATTTGATAACCACTTACAATTGCTGATTGCAAGGCTTTTCACTTAAACCTATGATCTTGAATTCCATGTTGTTGTGCCTTGCCTTTACCCTCATATTTTTCAACATCTTCTTTGCCTGTAGATTTTAAGTTAAAAAATAATTAGAAACAGAAAGACAGTGATAGTTTATGTAATTGGACAGTTCTCTACCTTCACCCAATCAATAAAACGAGGTTCTTTTGCATTTTGGTTTGCAAGTAGAAAGTTAATTACAGGCCCAGGTGTCAGGATCATTGTTGTAGATACATCTGTATTAAGAAACTAAAGGAGCATTAACAAGTAGAAGCATTTTTCTGAAGCTTGTATGGGTATATCTAAGGACAAAAGTTGAATTATACCCATATTCAAGGACAAGCCTCCATGAGTGGGCCGAAAGCTTGAATAAAATCCCCGACAACCAGTAACACCACCTCCAACCTCAGTAAATAACCTCGAATCATCATGAAAGAATGACTGCCTGACCAAAAGGCAACCCCTGCACCCAATACCAGGATTATAGAGTTTTGAGAAAAGAGAAACTTGTTACTGATAACCAAAATGGAGAAAGTTCATTTATACCTATTAGCAGCTTGTTGTCTCAGCACAATGTCAAGAACTCTCAGTGCATCTTGAACCTTTTCTGGTTCAGCTCCTTGAAGAGCAAGAGAGATGGACTTCAAGGGTACTTTGGCAGCGTAACTGATCGCAACTTTAAAGGTTTTTGATTGTAGAGAATGCTTTGCTCTTTTACCAGACTCACTAGGACTCCCGGTCTGAGAAGGGCTCCCCCTTCAAAGGACAAAAAAAAAAATTTTGACAGAGAATTAACGCAATGTTTTCTATGAGATCTGAAAAATCTAGTAAAAACATATGCTCAACTAAGTCCTACTCACCGTTTAACCATGGACTCCTCCAGAACTACTGGGAACTCTAAGTTGTTATGAGGCAGAGGCCCTACAGTGTATAAAGCTTTTTCTCCATCATATGCAAATCTCTTTCCAGCTAAATCAGAGAAATAGATTTGGTAAAGTTTATCCATAATTTTTCTCCCAATTCCCTTGCTGTCAACAGTTTTCCCTAGCTCAGAACTAATAGAAACCTGCAAAGATTTTATACAATGAACTTGATGTAGAAGATTATTGGCCTAGAAAGTAGAGAATCACAGCCAAGGGAAATCCTACAGTATATTGGTAAAAAATCTCATCTGGATGCTTGAGAGAAACTCTGAAATGGTTACTGAGCAGAGAGATAGGTCGCCCTGTTTTCCCAAATCCTGGCCTACTGATTATGCTGCGGTTTGGCCTATCTGCTTTCTCAGGCTTTACACTTGGTGGTATGACAGGTGGTGGTGCAGGCAAAGGTTGAGAATCACACTCGTTACCGTCCTTCTCCATCCTTCACACAAAATTAAGAGCTGCAACATACAAACATGAAGCATATTCATCGTTGTCATGGCCACAAGTAATAATCAATATTACATAGACATGCTCCCGATCATAAACAATTTTTTTCCAAAAGCAACATATTGTGAGTTTCCTAAATGGTGTATATAGCAAATAGCTGGCATTTTGAAAATCATTCTCTGATATGTGATGGATGATCATTTACCATGCAAAGAAACAAGAAACAAGCTGAATAGTCATTTTGAGTTGCAGATTACCAACAATAACTATACTATAACGAATTGAACAATCAAATGTCAAAACAACATGGGAAGCACCTCATGCATTAGAATGTGAGATAAAATCCAACCATACCAAATAATAGAGAAATCACCAACAGGCTCAATGTTATCCAATTCATGTGAACCTGGATAACTTTTTATTTGCAAAT
The DNA here is from genome assembly GCF_003713205.1 of Coffea eugenioides. Classification (NCBI taxonomy): domain Eukaryota; kingdom Viridiplantae; phylum Streptophyta; class Magnoliopsida; order Gentianales; family Rubiaceae; genus Coffea; species Coffea eugenioides. The sequence goes on from NC_040039.1 coordinate 30,954,040, forward strand.
AATCATTTGATTGAATCATAAACACGTTTTCCAACCACCTTTTTATCTCACATACATTACATCACAAAAAGTGCTACACTATTTTTTTTTTTAAATTATTCCAACTAATCTCCTATCCAAACACTAGTACTTACAACAGGAGAACCCAAAAATGGTGGTCTTAGTCTAAGGACCTTTTCAAGTAGTTTTGTAAGTTTATACTCAAAACTCAGTAATTTGGAGATGACTGCCAAATTTTCATATACGGTCAAGAATACAAATAACCTCATGACCCTACCAATAATGTTGCTAAAACTACAGCTTTGATCATGCACAAATTTTTCCATCCTTTAAAAAATTCATACAGAAATAAAAATGACAAAATAAGGCACATCCTAAACAATTTGGAAAAATTTAGCAATAAAATTTTGCATAGAAGCAGTAAGACAGTAACTTCATCGTAGGCATTTATATAAGAGCACCATTAAGTACAACAAAGCAACGGGGGTAGCACATTTATTTATTTATTGGTTTATTTTTGGCAGTAGCACATTTAGTTGGTAATATGTTGCCTATGGCATGACAAAAACATCAACAAGAAGGAAGTAACTAAATATCTGAAAAGAAAAAGGAAAAAAAAAAAGCAAAAGAAAAAAAGAGAAGTAATTCTAATCCTGAGATAGATCGCTTCATCATTCAGTACCCAAAAAACCCTTTTAACAACAAAATAATGAAAAAAAAAAAAGAAAAAAATGCCAGCAATAGCTGGCCCCTTATGCAGATAACACACGGAAACGTATCTCAACTAGATTTATCAGAAAAATTGGAGACAAAATCTTAGTTTGTCAAAAACAAGGTATTCTAAAGCCCCAGACTTAGACACATGCATGAAACTAGCTAGTTTTATTTACAAAAAGGCACATACTACTTGCTAAGTACATCATTTTGTGAGTAAATTAAAAATGAAAATCCCAACTGTAAAAATAGGATATTGCAGCAAAACAGAAATACAAAAAGCTAAATAAGATAATTTCATCAACAAGAAACAGGGAAAAAAAAAACCTCGGAGAAGCATTGAAGTGTATATTTGAGAGCTTTGAGAATAACAGAATAAATAAAAGGCCATCCTGAATACTGTTCACAAAACAACTTCCATTATTAACAAATGTATTCCATATAATCTTTTTCATATATGTACTCTAAAGATTATAGAGATTACAGTGAATATACACTGATAAATGAATATAAGTACAGATAAATCACACACATCCACATAGCAAACGAGAGAGTGAAAAGATATGAAACTAAAAGAGAAAACCTTCAGAAAAGCCAAAGAGGAGAAGGTTTACTCGAGGAAAACCAAAAGAAGGGAGGATAGAAAATAGAAAGAGGGGCAAACGGAAACCAAAAATTAGCACAGACCAGTTTCAGAAAACTTAGATCAAAAAAATAGAAACTACCGACAAAAACATTCAAACCGAAACACGAAAATTCCTGAAAAAAAGAGAGAGCTTTTGAGGTGGAAATTTCTAAATAATTAGAAGGGTTTCTGAAGAAAAGCCCAAACCAACAAAAGAAATAACATAAACTTATCAAAACAGATAAATGTGTGTGATTTAAAGCTAAAACCCAGAAAATTATTCCAAAGATTAGATCAAAAGTTGAAGGAAACGGAGTGTTCTTGAAATGAATTATAAACCTACCAAGAAGAACATCAGATAATCACAGACGATACAATATAATCAATGTGTCTTCATAGCAAGAACCCAGAAATATTTTCCAAAGAAAACGTCAACAATTGAAGAAAATGAGTTCCTGAAAGTCTCAAAGATTTCCTGACGACTGACGAAAAATGGTGTGAAATAGGAAAAGGGTTTAATCAGAAAAGAAAACCCAAAAAGGATTATCAATCAAAATCAAAAATCACAGAGCATAGAATACATGCCAGTCCACTCCCCAGAAAATTTTTCCCAAAAAAATAAAAGGAAAAAAAAAAAGAAGAGAAGAAGAAAGAGGCTTCTGTTGCATACCTTTGGGCTAATAATGAGACTGCCGATTGCTGTGATGGAAATTGAAAGGGGCTATAACTTATAGCCCACAAAAGAATGCGAAAAAAAAAGTACAGCTTTTTCTCTGTCTCCTTCTCTAATTTTGCCTGATTTTTCATCAGAATAGTGGAGGAGGAGGAGGACTGGAGCAGTACTCTTTTTGGGTTTTGAACTTTGAAGTTTTGTAAGTTTTGGGGAGAGTGGAGGGAAACTGGGAAAGAGTCCCCAATTTTGGAAAATTATTTTTTTCTGCTACAAAATTTAAATTAATACTTGAGTCGCACCATTGATCATCTTAGCATTTTGTTTGATGTAGGGAGCCAAGGACAGACTCGTACGTGTGCTCTGCATCTTTATAGAATGCGTACCCTTGCGATTTGGTGTTTTAACATATTATTCTTATGACTTAAAAATTATATAGTATAACTTTCTCATAATTTAGATTAAGGTATCACCGTTAATTTTTTTCATTAAAACTAACAATCAACAATAAAAAGTTAAAGTTATACTAATAAATTGACAAATTTATCCATTTATTATTTCATTTTTTTCTTCCAAATATAAAAAAGAAGAAATTGAAATAAAAATATTGATAAATAAGAATTAGAAAATATCATTAAAGACTTGGGTTTGAAAACCTATAATGATATTTGTAGTCAAAAAAGATTTGGTATTTTTTCTTTCTTATTTGTTTGTTTTAAATTTCGCTTCTATCTTTTTTGTTTCTTATTTATTTATTTTTTTATTTCCCTTCCATCTCTTTTGTATTTGAAGAAAATTAAAATTCTATAGGCCTAAATATAGATTTTCAAAATCATCTCTTCTCTTCCAAGAGAGAGAGAGAGAGAGAGAGAGAGAGAGAGAGAGAGAGAGAGAGAGAGAGAAGAGAGAGAGAGAGAGAGAGAGAGAGAGGGAAAAGTGAAAAAGAGAAAAATAGTAAAAGGGTGAATTTGTCAATTCACTAATTTGATTTTGACTTTTTATTATTGACCGTCAGTTTTAACGGAAAAACTAATGGTGACACTTTCACCCAAATCATGAGGGAGTTATATATAGGTTTTAAACTATAGAGGGTTATGTAATAAAGTATCAAACTACAGAGGGGTAAAAAGGCAATTTACCCTTGTAGAATTAAGTGATAAATTTTAAAAAAATCCCTATTACTTGTGTAGTGGATACTTGCACAAGAGTATCTCCTTGCTACATTCTATTAGTTAAGGTAAATCCATTTTGGATTATGGAGGAAACTAAATCCAGGAGAAAGAATAAAATTTAATGAGGTTACATTTAGACTATTTTATTGATTGAAAAGATCATTTTATTCAATAAATCTATACTAATGGGAGAAAATATATCAAACAAAAATGACACCAACATATATAGATTTAAAATCAATAGATACAACAGATCTAAAAAATTAATACAAATAAAGATAATATTGATGCTCCCACATATTTTCAATGCAAATAAAGATAATATTAATGCTCCGCATATTTTCCATCCAAATGAATCATTGTAGTGCAATACATCTGTACATATCTTCTGACAATCATATCTGATTAAAACTAATTCAAGTCCAAAGAAAAATTTAGATCTGAAAAATTGCATATCTAACAAAGCTACATCCTGGATTTACAAAGTTTCAAATTTCACAAAAAGACAAAATCTAAAAATATTCCCACAAAGAAAAATCAAAGAGAGAATAAACTCTCATTAGAACAATTTAAGAGAAAAGAAACTCTCATTAGAAGATCATAGGAAAGAAGAATCTCTCACTAGGAAACCTTAACAGAGAATTTATTCAAATGAGGGAAACTAAAAACTAGAGGGAAGACTCCCTCCCATGGGGAGGACTAGATTTGGTCTCTCTCCTGTGGGAGAGATTAAGGAAATATTGACTGAAAATGTTCTAGAGACGAGGGGAAAAAAGTTCTAGAAAGAAGGGGCAGTGTAGCATAACAATTTATATTCAAGCTATTTAGTCATGACTTTTTCTTGTTTATTAAACTCAACCTAGGAATGAACTCAATGAGAGGATGGATCGAAGGATTATGTCAGGAATTGCAATTTGTGTTAGTTAAATCCAATGTAATTGTTTTTTATTAACAAAATCAGTTATAGTAATAAGTAGAACGGTATTGTTAGCTGAGTTAGTTAAGAATTATCTATTGATACGAATCTCGTCGATATGACGAAACTCGTGACAACAAGCCTCGGATCTTTGGTGATTGAAAACAGGTTTAGGTAGCGGAATTCCTATGAAGACCCGTCTAATACCCGTAGTTGTGAATTTTGATTCAATCTTGCCCACAACTAAACGAATTAATGAACCCTAGGATCTCAAGAACTTGATCCATACTCGAACCCCAGCAACATGATCAACACTTGGACATCATTCATGCTCACATCAGCTACAAATCAGCTATAAAGTAGGGATCACTGTTGTAATCGGGCATCTTTTGGCAGTTAATAGAAAATTCCCTTTCTCTCATTTCTATTCTAATCTCTTTCTAGAATTTTCATCTTCAACCTCCGATACTTTCTCTTTCTTACTTCAACTTCCTAATCAAAATTCAATTCTCTTAAAATCAACTCAATAACCTGACAATTGGCATCCAAAGCCTGTGATCCCTGGAAAGATTTTCTTCAATGGCTGAGAGTCCTAGATTTAAGACATTGGAAGAACAAGTTAAAAAGAAAGAAATTAAACTATAGGAGATAATAGAGTCACTGCATTCATCATAGACATCCCAAAAATAAATCAGAATTGAGCTAAAGAAACAACTAGAAGAAAACAAAAAATGTATGGAAAATCTAGTGTCAAGCGTGGAGCAAAATTTTGTGTCAAGTGGGGAACAGAAGTTTGGGACTTTAATGGAGCAAAAATTCAACTCTCTCATGGCTAGGATGGTTGGGAAGGAGAAAATACAAGAGAATGATGAAATGGGAAGATTGGATCAGACTCTGCTGGTACCAACATGTCCATCTTATCAAAGGATGCAATTAGAGAGAGACTATTAGAAGCTCTTCAAGAAAGAAGCAGGTAAACTATAGATCCCCAATCCTCCCAAGATTGACTTGCAATTGTTTCCTGGAAATATCCTAGAGATTGGAAACAAAAATGCAAAAATATTTTTTGAATTATCGGATACCAGATGAGCAGAGGATAGAAATAGTTGAAACGTATCTAGAAGGAAAGGCTGATAACTGGTTTCAAGGGGTAAAACTTTAAATTCCCAAATTGACTTGGGAGGAATTTGGAGAATTGTTATGCCTAGATTTAATGATAGAAATGGCAGAGATGTTATAGAGGAATTCAATAAACTACAGCAAGAATGCAATGTTGAGGAATATTAGGAGAAATTTGAAGAACTTAAACCCCTCATGATGCTTAAGAATTGCAATGTGGATGAGAGTTATTTCATTTCCAGTTTTATCAGTGGTTTAAAAAAGAAAATCAAGCCCATGGTAAAAATGATGAAACTTGCTACTTTGAATAAGGCTTTTGAGACTTCATAATGGCAAGAGTATTCAATCAAGATATAGAACAAGAACTCCAAAGAAAGTCAAAAGAATATAGCTAAAAATGGGTTTGGGTTGACAAGAAGTGCTACTGATCCTACATCAGGCAGTAATATCTACTAGGTGCCTTCTACAAGTAATTTCAGAAATATCAAGTCAAAAGGGCATGCTTTTGAGAATCAAGATACTAAAGAGATTTCTTCCCAAGGGGTTCAATATAGAAGAAATCATGGATTGTGTTTTAAGTATCGAGAAAAGTATGGTCTAGGCCATCAACGTAAGGTTGGGCATTTAAATTTCATGATATGTGAAAAAGAGGAAGATTCCATCTTCGAAGATGCTCTAGGTGAACAAAATGAACAAATGAGAAATCCTGGCCAAATTATGGAAATGTCAGTCCATACTTTATTTGAGGCTCTTAAGAGAAAAACCATTACATTGATGAGAAGTTTGGATGGAGAAGAAGTCCTGATTCTGGTAGATAAGGTAGCTCAAATAGTTATATTAGCAGTCAATTATTGATTGGAATGGACATTCCTTATCAGATGGTCACAGCTTTCTTTGTGATAGTTGGCATTGGTTCCTATATAACTAGCAGTGCCATTTGTCCTAGAGTAACTTGGGGAAGAAACTAACATAAATTCTACTTTGACCTCAAAGTAATGGAGTTGGGAGGATGGGACATCATTAAACCTGCATGGATTGAAGATGATGTGAACATAGGATCCAATGATTCATGTTCAAGTCATGCAATAGGATGATTCATTGAAGAGCTCGTGGAAGTTCATACAATCCATCCCTTCCTTAGTTTAATCCTTAGTTAAGTTCATTTATATTAGCTATAATTGTTATTAGGCTTATGTGTGTTGTTTGCTTGGAATATGTCCAATTGTGTGTTTAGTTATTTCTAGCAAATAATTAATAGTTGGTTAACTAAAAGACTAGGTCATGTTAACCATAGTTGAGGCTTAAGTCGGAGTTAGTTTCCTAATTCTAGCCGAGTTAGGTTACTTACGTATGTTCTAATTTAGTTAGGAGTTTTGAGTCTTTGTAAAGGCTATATAAAGCCTTCAGGTCCAAATGTTTTTTTATATGACTTGATGAATTAAAGAAAATTCCAGTAAAATACTCTGTGTTTAGCGAGTCTTTTGTCTAAGAGATCCAAATTTGAACACTTGAGAGGATTCTTAAGTTTTCAATTGACTTATCAATTCAAGATCACGTTAAATTGTGGCGTCATTCTACCCTTCTAATCAATCTCGAGCGGTCCTTGATTGTTTTAGAAGCCATTTTTTGTATCAATAACCTAATCAAGATAGATACTTCCACTGCCTGATCAACTTGGTTCTTCAAAACAAGTTTTTGTTGTGTCGAGTTCGCATCAAAAGTTCTGCTAAGGAGTGATGAAACAGATCAGCAATGCCAAGAAATTATAGCTCAACTATTACTTGATCCTAATGCTAATACACCATATGCTCCAGCTGATGGGTTGTTAAGATACCAAGGAAAACTTTACGTTGGATCAGCATAAGGGATAAGATAGGAATTGATTAAAGCTTTGCATGCATCTGCAGTGAGAGGTCATTTTGGACAAAGAATTTGTTGGTGTAGAATCAAAGCATTATTCTATTGGGCAACAATAAAAAAGGTATGATATCCTTTATGCAGTCATGTGATGTTTGCCAAGGGAACAAGTCAGAACATGTCCCTTATCCAAGATTGTTGCAACTCATAGTTGTGCCAAAACAAGTCTGGTCATATATATATGGATTTTGTTGACAAATTGCCCAAGTCTTAGGGATATGACACAATTTTGGTAGTACTTGATCGACTGAATTTGGGCATCTTATTGTGTTAACACATCCATTTACTGCAAGGCAAGTTGCTCAATTATTTCTAGATAACATATACAAAATTCATAGATTACCAGAGGCCATTATAATAGACAGAGACAAAGTGTTTACTAGCCATTTCTAGAAGGAATTATTCAAGCTTGTGGGGACTGAGCTTAACTATAGTTCTTCCTATCATTCTCAGTTTGATGGTCAAAGTGATCAACTAAATTAGTGTCTAGAAACCTATTTAAGGTGCATAATATATGAATATCCAACTCAATGGAGTAATTAGCTTTCATCAACAAAATAGTGGTACAATTATGCTTTCCACACTAGTTTGGGTATAACTCCTTTTGAAGCCCTGTTTGGTTACAAATGAAGTCCTATTCCATTAGGCCCTTAATTGGAGTCAATGATGCCAGCTGCTTCTCAGATGATACAAGAAAGGAACAAAATTTCAGCAAGCATCAAAGAACATTTGGCTAAGGTTCAATAGAGGATGAAGTACTTTGTTGACAAATATAGAACTGAAAGGCAATTTAGTGTGGGAGAGTGGGTATTTTTGAAACTACAACCCTATAGACAACAAACTGTTGCTCTCAGGAAAAACTTGAAGCTCTCAGCCAAGTTTTATGGACCATTTCAAGTTTAGAAGAATTTTGGCCATGTAGCTTACAAACTAAAGTTGCCAGAAGGAACCCGATTACATCCAGTTTTACACATCTCATTATTTATAAAGAAGCTAGGACCACTTCAAGAAATTTGTTCCACTTTGCCAGAATTAGATAATCATAATCAATGTTCTTTGAAGCTTGAAACTATTCTCAAGAGAAGAGTCATTTGTAGAGAAGGAAGGCTTGTTATACAATTCTTGATCAAATGGAATCACTTGAGCTTGGATGAAGCTTCATGGGAGGGCAAAACATTTATCACTAATCAATTTCCAAAATTCAAGACTTGAGGACAAGTCTGAATCTTTAAGTGGAGGGGGTTGGTAGGAATTGTAATTTGTGCTACTTAATTCCAGTGTAATCATTTTTGATAAAAAAAAAAATAGTTGTAGTAATAAGTGGAATGGTTTAATTGTTAGTTGAGTTAGTTAAGAATTAGTTACAAATTAGTTATAAAGTGGGGACAATTGGACATCTTTTGGTAGTTAATGGAAAATTCCCTTTCTCTCATTTCTATTCTTATCTCTTTCTGAAATTCTCATCGTCAATCTCCGTTTCTCTTTCATCCTTTAACTTCCTAATAAGATTCAATTTTCTTAAAATCAACTCAATAACCTGACAAATTACTAGTTTAACCAGTGGGTGAGTGGTTCAACAAAAGGGTCAACGGGTTCAACTAGCGGGTGAGTGAATGAATTGGTGAGTTATTAAAATATAAATTTTAAATTAGATTAAATGATAGATAATTTATAACACAAGATGAAAATGACCATTCTAATGAGCTACTAAGATTACCTACTTTAAGCATTAAGACAAGATAAGTTTAATTAGTAATTCAAACCAACTTTTAAGTGTAAAACTTTGTTTTTAATTTAGTTTTAACTTACAGTACAAGATTTTATTTGGAGTAATTTTGCTTTGGGATTCATTATTGTAATATATAGTTTTGATAATTCATTTAATTCATAGAATATGCTGGCTACCATCTTACTGACAGTACAACTATGTGCTGGCACTCAATTAGTAGCACTGTGCATGGGATAATTTCATAAACCCCCCATAAAGTTTAAGCCAATATCATTAAGCTCTCCTAAATTTTAAAATATCACTTACTGACGAGTTCGGAGTATACGTATAACAATTAAACTCAATTCACAGTCAAATTTTACATATATAAATTTCCAAATACTCCACACGCGATGTTTCGCAAGTATACGGGTCGTGACCGAATATAAGGTATTAAGAGTCGATCTCTCAAGGAGGATGGGCAACTATCGGTATTACTAAACCTTCTCTATTATTTAGACTATCAACAAATTAAAACAAATAAGCTAAACTATGAATGGATAGATAAATGCAAATAAAAGCTCCTTGGGTAATGGAATCCCTACCTATTCAAACTAGTGTAACTTTCTAACTAAATGAGTACCAAAATATCGGCTAAGTTATGGCGTAATTTCCTAATATACGTGATACCCGCTTTTGCCGGTGTACCAACTATACCTATAGTTAATTCATACATACTTTTGTGGTCATGAAATCAACTACAAGTTTATTAACTTCTATGAAATCACATGGAACAAAGTCACAAAAGCCACAAAAGGTGTACCTTTACTTTCGTAAGTGTAACCATAGTTTAACACTTCTATGAACTAGTGTCAAATTCCATTTCTCATTGCAAATCTAACACTTTTAGATGATCATAATCAATGGCCAGTTAATCATGATTGTAAGAGCAAAAATGCTAAATAACTCAATCAAAATAATAGCATCAATTAGCCAAGAAATCAACGCCAAACAATCATAGAAAGTTCAACCAAATACCCAAGGCATATACTTTAAAAATAGATAATAAACATAAAATCCAAATCTTGTATATTAACCATACTTAAGAATCCAATATAAAAGATAAAGAGTTAGAGGAGAGATAACCTTTGTCACATGAGTTTCAACCCCTCTTTTTTCATCTTCATCTTCATCCTAATCTAGCCAATATATGAGAGTGGATAACACACATAACTACCTAAAATATTCTATACTATACTAACCTAAAACTAAGAAAATGTAAGAGTTACATTTTTGTGGTGTATTCTTGCACTCTTCAAGCTCTAAAATGAAGACACAAACTCCTTTTTATAGAGAAATCTTTCCTCTTTGTGTCTTCTTTCAAGTGTGAACATTGGCTTCAAATGTCAACATTTTTTGTTCCAAGCAAAATCACATCATTATAGAAGAAATAAAGTCAAGATTTGTTGCTAGAATCTCCCTTTTACAGCTGCAAATCTTATACAATTTGTCCCTCAAAAATTGTGAAAGAATGGAGTAGAAAACAAGTTGCGCAAGAGCAAGCCATCAATGTTGACCGAAATCCCTCCAGGAAATCTCTCGAAGTTTCGGCTGGATTCCTTGGAGGGATTTGTCCCCTGTTTCACCAAAAATTCTCTGCCTTGAATCCTTCCAAAAACTGGCCAGATTGTTTGGAGGGATTCGAGTCGACTTCCGTTTTTGATAAGTATCTTTGTTTTATTCTTCTAACGACTCGAACCACTTTTAAAACTCATCATCCTTGTGAACTTTAGGATTGCAATCATTATATTATAAGCCTATTTCTTGTCCAAAATGAAGTCCATTTTCAACTCTTATAAAAATAACCAAAAATATGCAAATCAAAGGGACAAATTCTCAATTAAGCTTTAGATTGTATTTGGAACCAATTCTAGCAAATATTGACCATTTTCTTCCTATAATATTGAAAAAGTGACTAAAAGTAGAATAAAATATCATCCAAATATAGCACAAAATAATCACTTATCAACTCCCCTACACTTGGATCATTGCTTGTTCTCAAGCAATCAACACACAACCAACAACAATGATTCAAGAGGTGAAAACACTACATGCACTTTTTTTCGAATTTAGTTCCTCATGATTTGGCAAACAATTGTCGCGCCCCATTTTTTAAATAAAATATAAAGTATTTTATAAAAATGAATTTATGATGAATTTTGAGAAAAATGAATTTTTAATTACAAAATGAATAAAGAAATGAATTTTGATTAATTTTGTTTGAAAAATGAGTTTTTTGATTTTTAGAAAATGAATAAAGAAAATGGGCCTAAAGGGGACGATTTGACCCAAAAATAATAGTTTAAAAAGGGTTTTTAATAAAAATTAGGAGTCGCCACTTGGTATGGAGTTAAGGTGTACCAAGTCATCTAAAAATTAATTTTAAATAAAAAAGTAAAGAAAACCCTTTTTAAACGACTCCAAGTCTTCGACAATCAGAGAAAAGGGGTCAGGAGTCACATTTGAAGAAAGGGAAGGTAAGGATAAAGTCCAAGGCACCCTTTCAACCTAATCTAAAGCTAGTTGCGTGATTTAATCAAAAATTTTCTTATTTTAACCTAAGAATTTATCACATTTGGATGTCATTATATGGATGCAAAACCTAAACCTAGGAGGATATCGGGGGGTCGGAATATCTCTTCAAAACTTAATTGGTGCAAATCACATTAATTGTGACGCCCAAATTGACTCTTTGAAGAGGTCACGAGTATGCAAAAATATGAAATTCGAAGGAAAGAAAAGAAAATAATAACTATACAAATATACATGACCTAAAGAAATGGATCATAACAGGTGCGGGGGGCTAAAAATTCGTGACTTTAATTTTTCCTTTAATAGAGGGAATACGAGCGTGCTAAGGTTAAAGAGTTATACTCGTCCATATCCCATATTCGAGGGGTATTTTCCTATCTAATCAAACAAATGATCTAACATAGTTCTAATTTTCTTACATGGCATGCAAGTCTACATGTCATGTTTCACACATAGGGGTAAGAAATATACATATAGGGAAAATATGGGATAAGGAATATACATATAAGGGAAATGTCATGCGAAAAAACCCTAAAAAATAGAAAATATGCATGCAAATGTAGTGATTATCACACAAACATGATCTAGCGCGTGGATGGTCCCTAAGGATCTAGCGTTGGACTAACTCATGTCTATAAGTTCTCACTAGCATTGGACTAGTGAGAAATCGAAAAAAATGGGATCGAAAAAGGGGCCACAACTAGCGTTGGACTAGTGTGGTGACGACGTGCATTTATTACAGTCAAATAAATCATGTAAAATATAATGAAGCAAATAAACACATAAATCACATAAAACACATAGCACATAAGCATGATATCTAGATGCAAGACCCTAAGAAAGCGAGTAACATGTAAACACACAAGCATGCAAAACACACAAAGCAAATAAAGTAAATAAAGACCTAACTATTACATTTGGGGGCTCTAACTACAATTTAAAAGGAGAAAGAATGAAATGACATAAAATAATAACCTAACTATTACAACTTGGCATTTAAATGCCTCTCAAATAACCAAAAAATTAAATTAAAATGAATATACAAAATTAAAACCAATAAAGTGAATAAATAAAAGAAACATTCAAAAAGGCATGCAATTACACACATCAAATCATATAGGAGCACATAGGATCAAGTAAAATCAAGATAAAGAGTAGAATATACTTCCCTTGAATTGGTGACCTAAGAAAATGAAACTTTTCTTATTTTTCCTCCAAAACAAAGAAAAAGGTCAAGGCATCACTTTAATTAATGAATAATCGCGAGAAATGGAAATAAACATGAAATTGAATCAATCAAAACATTCAAATAAAAGCAAACAACCCATATTCAACAAATTAAAACAAACAAGAACCCAATTGAAAGAATTAAAAAAGTTTGAGAGGTCAAATCATTATTATGACAAATATTAGGGGGCTAAAATGAAATAAATTAAAATTAAGGGCTTAAGGTGAAACCTATCAAAACCAAATGATAAAATTCAAAAAAAATAAATGAAAACCTATTTGCTATAATTAAACAAAAAAAATTCTCAAAATTTTACTAAAAATCCAAATCAAGACTATAAATCTATCAAAAATCATTAAACCTTCAAAATTCATTCTAAAATTCACTAAAATCTATCCAAAAATCACATTAACTCATATCAAAGAAAATTAACATTTTTAAAGGGACAAAATTGATTAATTTTTCAATTTTCTGGGCCATAATAGCATTAGTTGACAAATCAGGGGTTAAAGTGCAATTTTTGGAAGTTTCATACATCTTGCTCGAAGGAGTCTTCTTCCTCACTGGTTTCTGCAATTTTTCCTGGTTTTCGCAGCCATTTCTCGTGGTAAACATGACAAACATCAAGACTTTCATCTTAAACAACAAACATCATAGACATTCAATCATTTCAACGTGCAAAAATTTCAATCACCGAAATTTAATCTTCTGGGTTTTGCCGATTCAACACACTCAAGCAGCCATGAACTCAATAAACAAAAAACTCATGGCTTCCTCTGATACTTCGAGATTTCAGCAACCTCACACGGCAAATACACACTAAGTCATTGTGAGATACAAAAGACAACAAAAATGAAAAGAATAAACTCCAGACCTCCTGGCTTCCCCCTCCCCGGGCGACTGGCAAACTCACAGGTTCTGGGTTTCGTGGTTTTCATGTCAAAAAGATTCAAACAAACACCAAACTTTCAAGCCAAGTCAACAAGAACCAAACTCGAATCTTGTACTTGGCACTCCTAAGGATTCTCAGACCCAAACCACATGCACAAACAAGGACCAAAGATGCAATCTTTAGTTCATCAGATTACATATGTGGGAAAAACACTATCTATTCATGGCTTCTAAATGAGTTCATAGTTTCAGATACACATTAAATGAACAAAGGGATGGATCCCAAGCCTATTAACAGCACAATAACATCACCAAGCATAACCACAGTCATCGTCATCAAGCATCGACAAAACTTAGGAAAGGAAGAAAATCATGCATAAGGGATTCAAATCTCTATGAAAATTGTGTCAAACCAAGATTGAGAAGAGTCCATGATTACCTGAGAGCACTTAGGCTGCTAAACGAACAGGAAAGGCCCCAAGAAATCGAACGGCTCTGGAAAACGAAATCCACGAACTGGGTTGCAGAAGATTTCAGCGCTGATGCAGGCGATGCTTTGGGTCGAGATTTTGGAAGGTCATGGATGTTTTTCCTAAGAACTTTCTATGAGAAAGTTGTTCTAATATGTCTAGGGGAAGTGTAGAAACAACGAAATCCTTCCAAAAACTCAACAATTGATCTGAAATTTGCAATGAAGTGGGCTGTTCGTCCAGCCTGGAACCAAGTTTTCCAGTTGACAAACTTTTCTTTTCCTTTGATTTTTCGCTTGTCTTTCTTCTTTTTCCTTGGCTATTTTCCCTCTCCGATCTTCCCAAAGTTTCTCCCTTTCTCCTTTCTTGCTTTCTTTCTCTTTTCCTTCCCCCCTTCCCCCCTTTCTCCCTTTCTCCTTTTCCTTCTCTTTTCTTGGTTTCCCTTGCCCAAAGCTTTCTCCTTTCTCTCAGTTTCTCTCTTCCTTGCTTCCTCTTGTCCCGTAGCCCCCTTTTCCAGATTTCCCTCAGGCTCTCTTCCTGTTTTTTCTACTCCCCCAGCTCTCTTTCTCCCGTTTGGTTTTCTTTTTTCTTTCCTCCTTGCTCTCTTCTCCTCTTGCTTCCCCAAAACCCTTCTCCCTTTTTTGCTGCCCGTAGCTTTCTCTTTTTCTTTGCTTGGTCTTGTTTCCCGTAGCTACTTTTTTTTTTTTCCTTTTGTATTTTTCCAAAAATCTCTAAATCAACAAGTGTCATTCTACTAATCAAAGAGTAGGGACACTTGTCTAAAGCTCCCCTAACACACTTGCCTCATGCACCCCTGACACACTTGTCTACCATGCAAGCCCCCACCTATCTTCTTATTTTTATTTATTTATTATATTTTTATTTTTCAAAATCAATTTAGGTAAACAAGAATATTAATTCCTAAATGCAATTGAATTGCAAAATTTTCATTTATTTTAAAAAAATCGAATCTAAGAGGATTAAAAACAAATTTTTTGAATTTTTGTGAGAATTTTCCTTTTCAAAAATTTAATGCAAAAATATCTTAAAAATAAAAATGATGAACCTAATTTATAAAAATAAGCGAAAAATAAATATTAACTATCATTTTGTACAGTTAATCAACTAAAATAACATAAGATAAAATAAGAACAAAAATAAATAATAAAAATAAAGCTAAAAATTAAAATTAAAATTTTTGGTGTCGACAACAATCATTATACAATCATTCAATTTATACTAAATATATTCATAATATCAAGTAAAGGTAAGATAATTATACCCTAATTTCAACAAGTTAAACTTAATCTCTTATCCTTAACCTAATTTTACAAGTAAGCAAATCACATAGTCAATTCATAGCTATCCTTCTCCTATACTCATCTTTTTCTCAAATTTCACAACTAAGAGGGACTTTATTCATAAAAAATCTTACTCAAATAGTGAAAATGCCTTTTGTCATGAAGATCGACACTTTTACTTGAAGATCTCCGGTTACTCAATATTTCACTTATTCAAATTGCTATGCATACTCTTAATTCGAGTACCATTTTACACGAATGTCGACATTTGTAAATGCCAACCTCGAGTTACTTGGTTCAAGAATTATTGCAGTAAAACAAAAACTCTTATTCTCTTCTTTTTTTTCGTTTTATTTTCTTTTTCTTCTTTTTTATTCTTTTTTTTTCAAAATAAAAGACAATAAATAGACATTCCCTCTTAAAAAATACATAAGAATAATTAAAGAAAGAGTATAGCTTTTATTGACTATATCAATCACTAACTTGTAAAACTAAGTAAAGAGGAGAAATCTTATTAAACATGCAAAATTATAAGTATAATTCTCCTACTTTACAAGATATACTTTTTAAAATGCAAAGATCTTAATTGCATAATAACCATTTTCAAGTTAATTGAGAACTAAATCTTCCAAAATACATATAAAGTTTCAACAAGTAGAAGAATTAGAACACTTAAGGTTGGATCAAATTGGCCCTTTTAAAATGAAATTTCAAAAATTGGAAGAATTTTTGGGCCATAGTGAAATTTTAGAAAATATTTTGAAAAATTTTGACAGAGTTTCCCCTTGTAACTCGACGAAACTCCCTGCCAACAAACCCAATTTCAAGAAAATTTTCCATATAGCAATTTTTCCAACACAATTTCATCATTTCTAATGCATTTAAATCCATAAAATATCATCACATGACACTAAATAGCAAGTCAATTATTCCCCTCCCTCACACTTAAATTTCACATTATTCTCAATGTGAGAAAAGGAAAATAAATATAGAGTAAGAGATAAGACTCCACTTATGACTTGCGCTATCCAAATTCATGGCTATGTGATGAATTTTCAACCTTATTTGACAAATAAAGGAGAGTTTAATCAATGCAAATGGCAAAATTAAAATAAAATGACTTTTTAAAAGTAAAAACTTGCAACGATCAAGAAGTAAACATGCAAATCAAGAGAAAAAGAAAAAGGATTGCGGTCTTGGAATGGAATAAAAGGGTGCAAGGGAACTCCAAAGTAAGGACAAATGAGCTAAAAGAGAAACTCAATGAAGTGAAAGAGGGAAATGATCTGGGCAAGAGTGGTCGAATTGCAGAGATAAAAAACCAACTAAGCAACGCATATAAGGAGGAAGAACTGTAATGGAGCCAAAAATCAAGAAGCAGATGGCTCGAAAAAGGTGATAGAAATACAGCTTTTTTCCACACAAGTGTGATGACAAAGAGGAAACGAAACACAATTAGCACTTTACAAAAACAAGATGGGACTTGGTGCAAGAATGAGAAGGAGGTTGAAGAGGAGCTTAGTGAGTACTACAATGACCTTTTCACCACTACTAACCCCGACAACTTTGAGGAAACACTAGCAGAGGTTCCAAGCACTATTTCTAGCTCGATGAATGAGTAGCTGATTAAGCCTGTGGAAGAAAAAGAAATCAGACAAGTCTTGCTTTCAATGCATCCAAACAAAGCCCTAGGGACTGATGGTATGTCTCCACTTTTCTTCCAACATTATTGACATATCATAAAAGAGGGTTTGGTGTCTGTTATAAATAGCTTTTTTCATACTGGTAACCTGCTCAAAGCAGTGAATAAAACCATCATCTCTTTGATCCCAAAAACTGAGCTGTGAAATATAGGCCTATCAGTTTATGTACTGTTCTGTATAAGATCATCTCGAAAATCATTGCAAACAGACTGAAAAGAGTGCTACAGCATTGAATCAACTCTTCACAGTCTACTTTCATTCCAGGCATACAAATCCTTGATAATGTTGTGATAGCTCATGAAATACTTCATTTTTTGAAAAACAAGAGAAGAGGAAAAACTGGTTTCATGGCTATTAAGTTTGATATGTCCAAAGCTTACGACAGAGTAGAATAGAAATTTTTAGGAAGACATATGATGAAAATGGGGTTCTGTCCATTATTTGTTAAATGGATCGTCGTCTGTCTGTCCTCTGTGTCTTACTCCTTCAATTTAAATGGCCAAAAAGTAGGGTATATTAAATCAAGTAGAGGCATTAGACAAGGGGACCCATTATCACCTTACCTGTTCATTATCTAAGCTGAAGGTTTATCCAGTTTACTTAAAAAAGCAGTGGCAGAAAATGAGCTAACAAGAATCAAAATTTGCAGGGATAATCCTGCTATTTCTCATCTATTTTTTGCAGATGATTCCTTACTGTGCTGCAAAGCAAGCAAACATGAGGCATTGAAAGTGAAAGACATCCTGACAAAATATGACAAAGCTTCTGGATAGGTGGTGAACTTTGACAAGTCAGCAATCTTCTATAGCAAAAACACCACTGACTAGATAAAACAAGAGGTGAGTGAGGGGCTTGACAACATGAGAGAGGCCATTGGAAAATTTAAGACACAAGTTTTTGGATTTGTAAAGAGCAGAATTAGCAACAAGCTTTAAGGGTGGAAAAAAAGGCTACTGAGTCAAGGAGGAAAGGAGGTACTGATCAAGTTAGTCATAATAGCCATGCCAACATATGTAATGGCATGTTTTAGACTCCCTAAAGGGTTGTGCAGAGAAATCACAACAAGGATTGCTAGGTTTTGGTGGGGTAAGGGAGAGAACGAGACCTGTGTTCATTGGGCAAGCTGGAAGAAAATTTCAGAAGTTAAAGAAAGAGGGGGAATAGGCTTCAGAGACCTAGAAGCCTTCAATACTGCCTTGCTTGTAAAGCAAATTTGGAGATTCTTAACCGCCCCAAATTTGAGCCCCAAATTTGCTAGTAAGCAAGGTAATGAAAGCAAAAAACATGAAGGATCCTAATTGGATGGAAAAATGTCCTCCAAACTTAGCATCATGGAGCTGGAAGAGTATACACAGTGCCAAAACACTACTGTTTGCTAGGCTATGGAAAAGAATAGGTGATGGAAGTACTGTGAGTATATGGAAGGATAAATGGAAAATTGGATCAGAACAAAGGTAAAGTGACCTCTAAAAAACTTGATGATTGCCAATTAGAATTTGTAAGTAAGATGATAGAGGGGGGAAGTGGAAAAAAGAGTCATTACAGAAATGGTTCTGCAACAAAGATGCTGAGCTGATTGAATGCATCCCTACTAGTATAGGGAGAAGAAATGACAGAATATTCTGGAGATTCTCCAAAACTGGAACATACATTGTGAAGATTGGTTATGCATTGGCAAGACAGGAGGATGCCCAGCACTGCAAAAAAAAAGAAGGCAATGCTGAAACCAATTAGGAGATAAGAAAATATAGTATGTAGAAGAAACTTTGGCAACTGAAGGTTAAAGCCAAGCTAAAACACTTTATGTGGAAATGCCTGCGGAACTACCTACTCGTAAATGAGATTACTTTCAAAAGGTTTGGGAAAGAAGAGGGAAGATCTGACTGTTGTGGGGACAATGTGGAAACCATAGAGCATTTGCTCTTCTTCTGTACAAATGCAACAATAGTATGGAAAATGGCTCCAGTAAGATGGGATGGACTAAGAGACAAATAGCAAAATTTGTGGCTCTGGTGGGAAACAGCTACACAATCAATCTCAAAGGAACAAGGGCAAGATAGAATAAACCTCACCATCAACATTTTCTAGCAAATCTGGAAAGCAAGAAACGAAAAAATGTTTGAAAATTCCAATCCGGATCCATATAGAACAGTTCAAAAGGCACAAGATGATTGGATCGAGTATGAACAGGTAAGAGAATCAGAATAGGAAAACATTGCACTACATATCAACAGCGAGCCTCAAGTCAGAAGAGAAACACTAAAGGAAGATGTGATATGCATGTATACAGACACTGCAATCTCAGCAAAAATGAATAGGATAAGCCAAGGAATAATTGCAAGAAACTGGAAAGGGACGATCATGAGAGCAAAAGGGATTGTCAACCTGGGAAGAACTGAGTAAAGGACCCGACTTTTCTCAGACATAGGAAACGACATCCACCAAGCCGTTAGCCACGCCCGAAGCGATGAGCCTCTACGAGCAACCCCACATATGCTACCAAAATAGTTCCAGACTCCCATCGCAACTTGTCCCTCCGAGAATACATGCTCCAACAGCTCCGTCGCCCCCTCTTGGCAGCACAAATATT
Organism: Coffea eugenioides; assembly: GCF_003713205.1. NCBI lineage: Eukaryota > Viridiplantae > Streptophyta > Magnoliopsida > Gentianales > Rubiaceae > Coffea > Coffea eugenioides. Next base: position 30,973,656 of record NC_040039.1, read on the forward strand.
TGGAGGCCAATTGGACGCCCATCCTCCACAAGGCATCAGTTAGAGGCAGTTTTCCCACTAACAGCAGCAGCATGAAGAAAGAGATTTTCAATGGGATCCGAAGATGCCATACCTGAGAGTGGATCATTGAGGAACTACGAGCCTGACGGGACCTCCTGAAATGCCGATGCCAACGTGAACCTCCCCGAAGCCGTTAGGCTCCAAACCACGTCGTCGCGGTCGTCTCCCGTTGGGACCGGGTGTTGTAGTATTTGGCGGGTGAGCTCAAGTGGGATATATTAACCGAGCAACTGGGCATCCCATTCCCCATTTATGATGAAATCCTTGAAGGTGAGAGCCGAGTATACCGTAGCCTTTAGACAAAGAGCTCCAGTGCCAAGCCAGTTGTCATACCAGAAGTCACAGGACCCCCCCTTCACCAACCAAACCATGGCTAATTCCACTTGCCGACTGATGTCTAACATTCTTTGCCATGTCAGTGAGTCAAATCGCCTCAATTCCACCTGGCAAGGGTGGAGATCCCTGCAGTACTTTGCCCGTATAAATTCCGTCCAAAGTGACATTCCAGTTCGAAAACTCTACCACAATTTACAAGAGAAGGCCGCATATACCTCCCGGAGCTTCCTGAAACCCACTCCCCCCTCCTCAACCGGGACGCATAACTGAGACCATCTGATCTAGTGGAACTTCATCTCTTCTCCTGATGCTTACCATAAGAAATTCGTACAGGCCTGCTCAATTCTCTTAAAGACCGAGGCAGGACATACTGCAGCAGATAATAAATGGACCGGAATGGACGAAAACACATGCTTCATCAAAACAATTCTCCCTCCCTGAGATATCAACCTAGACTTCCACGACATGATTTGAGCCAATACCGCTTGGCACACCTCTCCAAAGTACGCTGCTTTGCATCTACCCGTATACAAAGAAAAGCCAAGATAGCGAATTGGAAACTCCTGCCTTGTAAATTGTGTAACCCGCTCGATCACTCATTTTCACGCTGGTGGAAGAGCCTTATGGACCAAGTAGCCACTCTTTTGAGCATTCACCAGTTGCCCAGAGGATTGCTAGTACACCTCAAGCACCTGCATAATACGCTTTAAAGCAGCCGCCGACCCGTTAGTAAAGATGAGCATATTATCCGCAAAAGCAAGGTGAGTAACGACAGGGCAGCCTGGTGGGACTCTAAACCCTACAAAACCCTGCTGCAATGCAAGAGCATTTAACCCTCGCGAAAGCATCTCCGAACCAATAATGAAAAGTACTGGGGACAAAGGATCCCCCTGACGTAAGCCCCTGCTAGATTTGAAGTACCCGTGGGATTTACCATTGATGATAATGGAGAACCAGACGTTCGAAATAAGCCTCCAGACCAGGTCAATCAACCACTCACCAAAACCAAAAATGCACAACATGGAATAATATGCCTCCAGGACATCCGATCATACCCCTTAGTCATATCCAGTTTTAACGCTACGTTCCCCCTCGTGCCTTCTTGCCAATGTCCGTTATCAATTCCTGAGCCAAAAAATAATTGTCTATTATAGAACGGCCTTTGACAAACCCCGTCTGCTCGGGGGTGATAATTCTCGGCACTACCGAGGCCAGACGACCCACCGAAATTCTGGACAATAGTTTGTTGAAGAAATTGCAGAGGCTAATCGGTCTGAATTTCGAGAAGTCCTGGGGATTCGACACTTTAGGAAGCAACACAATTGAAGTGAAAGTAATAAACCTAGGCAGTTCACTTCCACAGAAGAAACTCACCACCACTCTGTGCACGTCCTGAGCAATAATATCCCATGTAAAAGTGAAGAACTTACTTGTAAAGCCGTCTGGGCCAATAGCACTCTCCCTGTCCATGTCGAACACCAAACGCTGAACTTCTTCCATGTCAGGCACCTCTGCCAACAGCGTACTTTCCTCTCTCGTGACCATTGGCGGGATTAAATGCCCCAACTCTCCCCAACTGGAATCCAAAGACCCCGAAAAAAGGTCAGAAAAATACCCGATTGCCTCTTTCGCTATGTCATCATCCTTGTCCACCCACGTCCCTTCGGAGGTCTTCACTCGATGTATCGCTCCTTGGATTCTCCTTTGCTTGACCATTGTATGAAAATACCGTGTATTCCGATCCCCACTACTGAGCCATTTGACCCGTGCCTTTTGTCTCCAAAATTGTTCTTCAATCGCCAAAGCCCGATTAAGTTCCGCTTGCGCCTTGTGAAGTTCCTCGGGATCCTCATCGGAGTCATCATTTGTCACTCCTCCCTTCGCCCTTTCAAGCACAACCTCAGCTTCCTTAACAGCAGTACCAATATTGCCAAAATGATGCTTATTCCATTGCTGAATCGCCCTCCAGGTAGCTAACAACTTTAAGCACAAAACTCTAAGTAGTGATCCTTGTACTGCAGTGTCCCATGTAGCTCGAATGACCTCCAGTAAACTTGGTTGGGATGTCCATACATTCAAGAATCTGAACAGCCGCGGCCTATTATCTAGCCTCGAAGGAAAAGAAATTTTCATCGGGGCATGATCCGACGGGTGTCTCGCTAGATGAACAACTGAAATTGGTGAGGCCAAATCTGAACACTTCCCATTAATGAGCAATCTATCTAACCGCTTCCATATTCTAGCCCTACCCCTCCGATTATTGTACCATGTGAAGCTCGACCCCGAAAACTCAGCATCAAACACCTCGGCCTCTTCCTTGAAGGCCAAGAACTCTATCCCTTCCAACACAGAAAAAGGTTGCCCATCCCGCTTCTCATGCGCATCCACAATAACGTTAAAATCTCCCCCAATGCACCATGGCAGTGAAATAGGCTTATCAGATAAAAGTTTTTCCCATAAGACCCTATGTCTCTCTATCGAACATAACGCACGCACAAATGAGAAATCCATGGGCACCCGGAACCTCGGGTGATTAATAGATAGGGAGACATGCTAATTGGAAGACCCAACCACCGAACAAGCAAAAGGATCATTATAAAAAATCCACAGGTCCTCTGACACATTTACAATTGCATAGTCAAATGATAGTTTCAAGCGAATATACTCAACCCGAAAGGCATCTAATTTTGGCTCAGAAATGGCAACAAACTGGATACCATGCATACGAATAATGTGTTTCAATCGTCGTAAATTGGGCGCTTTAAACACCCCTCTAATATTCCACATGTAGACACCAAATTTTGAATAATTTGTATGTGGCATCTACTTCATGATTTTTATTTTAGATCGCTTGCATTTAGTTCATTGTTGTGTGTTTTGCATTTTTTTTAGTTGTTATTTTATTTTAGTTTTATTCATTTTGCCCTTTTAGTTTGTCTATTTAATTTTATTTTGTCATTTTAGGTTTTTAATCACTTTTAAGTTTTAGATTTTAGTTTTTAGTTTTTAGTTTTTTTTAGTTTTTAAGCTTAGCATAGAGTTTTTAGAAAAAGAAAAGAAAAAATCATTTTAGTCATTTTGTTTTTATTCAATGCTTTCTTGAAAGAGAAATGAAAATGAAAAATCATAAAAAATGAGAAAAGAGGAAAAAGGAAAAAGAAAAAATAGGCTTTAGTTGGATTGGAAAAATGAAAAAAAAAGGAAAAAGGAAAAGGAAAATTTGTTCACAAAAATATGTTTATTTCTTTAAATTCAATCTTTGGGCACTTTAGTTATTTTTATTAAGTTATTTTGAGAAAAAGAAAATGAATGAAAATGAAAAAAAAGAAAATGTAGAAAAAGATGGAAAAATGGCCATTTTTGTTGTTTTAGTTTTTAAATTATTTTCATTATTATTATTATTATTATTATTACCTGGTTTTGGCAATTTGTTATTATTATTATTTATATTTTATCATTTCTGTATTTATTAAGTTGAAAGTTAAAAAAAAAAAAAAAAAAAAAAAATGCTCGCGGCATGCAAGCTGCATTTTGCCGCAGCTTGCAAAGGGATCATCGAGCGGCTCCTTAGCTGCAAATACAAGGAAAGTTGCTGGAGTTTTAGGGTTGGGGTTTGCTCGTATAAAAGCCAAGAGAAAGGGGAGCCGCAAGGGAGAGTTCGGTGGTCTGGAAAGAGGGGGAAGAAATCAGCAGGAGTGAGCAACGGCAGAAAGGAAAAACAAAACAAAGAGGCTAAACAAAACAGGGGGGGAGGAACGGAACCAAAATCTGACGGAAGGGTTGACGGCTAGAAAACCTGAAGAGAGAAAAAGAAACCAGAGGGAGTTGACGGGCTAAGGGAAAACTGGGGGAGGTTCGAGTGAGAAAGCGGACAGGAACAAGAAAAACCAGAAAAAGAAAGAGGGTATCTGACGGCCAGAGAGAGATAGAAAGTGACCGAGAGAGGAGCTGCGGGTGAAGTTGACGGCTAGAAGAGAGGGACGGCAGAAAGAAAAATGGAGTGACGGCTGAAAAATCTTAAGAAAAGAAGAGAAAATTGTGAGAGATCGAGGAACCAAATCTGTGCGAAGGAAGCTACGGGAAGAACCAGAAAGTTCCGGATTTCGCAGGGCCTGTTTTGATTTCTGTGAGAAACGATTTTTTCTAAGCCGACGGGTCTTCATTCTCTTCAAGCTAAGACCTTCAAGGTAACTTTTAATCTGCTTCCTCTTTTTCTTCATTCCAGTTCAATGAGTCTGCCGGCTATGATGCATCTGGCTTGATTAAATGCACTGTAAGCTTATGTAGAATCCGTACATAGAAGATTTCTGCTTTCGTCTTGTGAATCTGGTTGGGTTTAAGGGAAGGAGGAAGGATTATAATCCATGGGTGTGGGTTAAGCTAGATTTTTCATTGTTTGTTTCTTGACTAAGTTTCCTTGATTCCTGTTGAAGTTACGTTAGTTTTTTCCCATTGATTTCTGCTCCTTTGGTTTACGTTTGGCGCTTGGGTTTTGGCCAAAATTTAGAGGGACTTGTTAGGAGATGCAGCTGGAAAACGCAGAAAGTGTCTTTAATATTTGCATGAGGAAGTGATAGGATCTGGGTCTCAATAGCTACACATGTTCGCGGTTCTGTTTGTGCTGTTTCCATTTTTCTTTTCTTTTATCTTGTTGGGTCATTTGCTTAAGTAGCAATTTTCTTTTGTTTCTGTGGAGTTTTACTTTTTGCTCAAGAGCATGTTTCGAGGAAATTCTGGCTTGACCGAGTCTATTGCTGCAATTTATTTACAGCTATGTTCAATGCTCCAAGTTCATTTTCTTTTGCTGATTTCGTACCCAATTCCCCGTTTGATTCCCGGGGTTAAGTAATGACATTTGTTTGTTGTCAACACCATGGTGTTGAGGTCACTACATTTGTGTTTATTTTGGTTTGAGTTTACATGGCTGGGCCCTTAAAACCTTTGAATCATGTTCCAATGTTTCGCTGCAAAGTGAACAACCAAATTGCTGAATCACCCTTGTATGTTTACCAGAATTTTCTGCATGATATTTTGCTGAGTTTGGTTTGTTTGGGTTGAGGTGTTTACGTGGTTAGTTCCTTAGTCTAAAGCTGTGATGTTGGGAACGAAATGCAGCTGGTTTCTTTCTTAAGCTAGTTGCAGCAAACTTCATTCGTTGTTGCTGAAAGTTCTTGGTGCTGGAATGTTTTTCAGTTGTCATACCAAATGTGCATAGAAATCATCTTCGTTTTGGCTCTTGCATGTATGATGAGTTTGGTAGGAACTTGAAGTTGGATTTTGATTTGAGAGTTTTGTTTTGTTTTCTTAGAAAATCTGTCATGCAAAGTTGTAAAGGCTTCAAAGCCTAAGAAAATATTTGCAGAAAGCCTTCCACGTAGCTGGCATGATCTTGCATGAAAGCTTTAACAAAAATTACACTTTGGCCCCCCAAGTCTCCCCTTGTTCCACTAGGACCCAATCAATTAAAGAACTTCATCAATTTGGTCCTTGGTAATTCTAATTTGTGCAACTTCATTGCTTGTTCGCTTCAATTAATTACTATGCTTTGTTTCAATTGCATTTAATTCATGACTTTAGGGGCTTTATGACCAAGTGAGCCTGTATTTGCCTATTTTTTTAATTTTTCCAAATAAATTGGTACCTTGACCATTTCTTTTATTTTGGAGGATAAATAAGTGATTTCACTCCACTTAAGGCATCAACTCAAGGGAGGTAACCTCTATCTCCTTGATTTTATTTTTCCTACGTGCTCCTACGTGTTATGTGAATATGCATGTCTACTTCGCTTTCCTTGCCTTGCCTAAATTCCTTTCAATTATTTCATTTACTTTTGCTTTTATTTTATTCATTAATGGGGTATGTGTACACCTCTTGGCTTGTAATAGATAGGGCTTGGCGAGCAATTTGGTCCATTTCCCCTTCCCCCTTTTGAAGTCTTATTATGGGGTATGTGTACACCTCTTGGCTTGTAATAGATAGGGCTCGGAGAGCATCTGGTCCATTTCCCCTTCCCCTTGGTTGCTTGCTTTTGTTGCTACATGTTTAATTGCTTTATTAGGCTCTTGCATCTAGTCGAGCATGCTAAATGCTATGTGCTATGTGTTTACGAGTATTTTGGCATGTCTACTTGCTTTCATAGCCATGAATGAATGGAATGGATGAATGTACGTTTCCGCTAGTCCAACGCTAGTCGGAATTCATAGAATGGGCTAGTCCAACGCTAGACCCTTAGGGATTTCCCCTCATTAGCATATCATTTGCTTGTTCACCACATATCATGCATTTTTCTTAGTTTTATCACTTGGCATGCTCCTCGAACCCCCTTTCCCTTCATTTTAGGATTTTTGCATATCATGATAGTTGTAGGGTCCATTTGCTTGAGGGTCCCCTTCCGATAAGGGAGACGAGCGAGTGTGGCTACTCGATAGCCTTAGCACGCTAGTTTTGCCTTCTAATCAAAGGGAAAATCGAAGTCGACAAGTTAGGAGTCATTCCCATACCCGACCTGATGCATTCCCTTAGGTTCATTCATTCTCATTTATCACTCACTCATTCTTTTCAATTCACATTTTCCTTTCCTTATTGTTCATTTTGATCTCTACTTCACAAAATTGCATTTAATTACACCTATATGCACTTATCACTATATTTCATACACTTGCACACGAACACTTGGAATTTTCATACAATTGCACACGTGCACCTTTTCATACACTTGCACACAAACACTTGGATTTTTAATTTCTTTCATACACTTCCACACTTGCACATTTGAGTCTCATTTGCATTAATCGACCTCTATGGGGTTTTCCTTTGTTGGCCGCCACAATTCATGTGGTTTGGGACCAAAAGCCTCACGAGAGACATCGTAGAATTTAGGATTGCATTTTTCTTTCCGTATTGCATTCATATAGTCATATCCAACGTGCGAACATATATTGGGTAGAAAATTAGGAAAGGTAAGGTTAAGTCGCGCAACTAGCCTTGGCTAGGTCAAAGGGGTGCCTTGGATTCTATCCTTGCCTTCCCCTTTGTCAAACGTGACCCCCGAACCTTTTTCTTTGGCTTACGTGGACTAGGAGTCGTTTTAAAAAGGGTTTTTACTACTTTGTCTTTAAAAACACTTTTTGGGTGACTTGGTACACCCCAAATCTATACCAAGTGGCGACTCCGTTTTCATATTTAAAAAACCCTTTTTAAAATTTCATTTGGCCAAATCGTCGCTTTCCAAAGTCCCATGGCCTTTTTACTTTTCATTTTGCACACGTTCACACCACACTTCACACACACACATCACACATTCATTCGAAAAGTGGGGCGCGACAGTTGGCGACTCCACTGGGGATTTCCTAAGTGGGTCCAAGCATTTGATTTAGCCATTCTTTTCCTTTTTTCTACCCTTTTTATGTATAGCATGTGGATATTAGGGTTGCATTTCTCATTTTAGGGCTTTTTGTTATCAAACTACTCCCTCGCTCACGAATATGTAATTGGTTGATTGGATGTATGTTTCCTTGTTTATCTCGCGCTTGCATTGCATTTGGGGGGGGGGGTGTCACCTTTAGAGCCTCGCGTGGTTCTCAACCCCTTCCCTCAAAATAGGAAAACACTTCATACGTGCACGTTTACTTGCTTTTATCCCATTTTATTTTATTTTTCGTGGGCGTTTCCCACACCGCCTTGTAGGATTAGGATCGATTGCCTTGGGTAGGCGGCTGGTGTGCTCTGCGCCCATAGCGCTACCTAAGGGATCACTCGAGCCACCGACCGAAGGCCCTGGGAGTGATGACCCTTCGCCTTTAGGTCTGAAGGCTTGGGGACCTTTTAAGCCTTATCGAGTCTAGTCGCATTAGTGAACCCCAACCTCATGCATCCATGTTAGCATTTCCCTAGGATAGAGTCAGCCTCACCCTCTTTTAAGCACATTAGGCACGAGGGAAGGGGTTCCACCCCTTTTACTTGTTTTATTGTATTTCTTTTCTTAATTGCTCCCAATGTGTTATGTGTACTATCAATTGCACTAACCATTCTTTTGTTTTCTTGGCCTGCATTCATGTGCCATAGCAATAAGAGGCCTTTTTGGCACTCTTTTAGTGACTCACCCACCAGATAGCTCACATGTTTAAATTTCAGTCATTACACTTAATTTTCAATAAGTGCATTTCATTTTAGACCTTTTCCCCCTCGATGCATTATTTATGTCCTTTAGGTCATACTTGTCACATATTTACATAGCTTTAATAAACTGGCATCATGCATAAACCATAGAAAGGGAATGCCACATAGGGAATCCCGTGTTTAGGAATAAACCACCTTGTGTCTCGGATACTTAATCCAGTGAGACTTGCACGTTTACATTTTTGTACCATCCAAAGGGGTAGTGCACAAGGTAAGGTAGGATCCGATCATTTTCATAGAGTGATCTTTGGAATATGAGCATCTAATAATCACTTTTTGGCCATTTTACGAAAAATTGGTAAAAATCCCTTGCGTGAAGGACATTAATTTGAAGAAATTCACAAATGATTCCTCCTATTGAGACGGTAAATAAATTGAGGCCAAAATTTGATTTTTAGAAGGTCATAGACTAATGCACCTCAATAATTTTGAAATAACCAATGGCCGGACAATTCAACCAATCCATTTTGCCAATTCATTGAAAAATCATCAATTCATTTGACCAACTTACCCTTTTTAGGGTCACCTGGTCGATTTTCAATAAATCATCAATTCTTTTGACCAATTTACCCTTTTAGGGTCATTCGGCCGATTTTTGAATAAATCACTAATTCAATTTCATTCATTTGGCCAATCTACCCATTTTTAGGGCAACCGAGCCGATTTTGAATAAATCAAGTTTCGTTCAATCTATTTGATCAATTTACCCTTTTTAGGGTGATCTGATTAATTTTTGAATAAATTAAATTTCATTCGATTCATTTGCCCTGTTTCCCTTTTTAGGGTAATCCGGTCGATTTTTTAATAAATTGTCAATTTCATTTGACCAATTAGGATTTCAATGTCGAATTTCAAAATGGAAAACCTAGTCGATTTTGAGAAAAGCATCCATTGCATCCAGTCATTTGATCAGTTGGAGTTTTGACTCACTGAGAAAATTTGTCAAAACGAATTCCCATCTTTTCGATAGGAAGTTCGTCAAGGTCAAACCCGTGCGTTTTTGCAAGTTCTTGTCTCGATCCAAAGTGGTCAATCCCTTCGGACGTTGTCCTCATTTTGACAAATCTCTCGTCACTCCAATTGACCAAATTCTTCCAAAATTATTTTTCACTCAATGAGTTGATCAGATCCATCAGGTATGGTATGGTGCCTACCTCAGAGGATTGCATCTTCATGCTAGGCCTACCCTTGGCATAAAAGGGTTCCCCCATAGGACATGCATACCGATTTTATATTCTTGTTCACTAACTCGGGGTATTTTTCTTTTGTTTCCCCCCTCCCCTGCATTCATAAAAAAATGTTGCAATAAGATGAAAATATTTCCCTATATTGGATAACAATTTTTGATCCGATAAAGTTTGGAAAGTATTATTTGATTCTTGGGCAGATCCAACAATGGAAACCTGAAAGATCCATTTGAAAGCTCTACGCTAAAACCTCTGAGAGATTTTGTAATTATTTTCCAAAGGAAAATTCTGTCTATTTGATTTGTTAATACATTTTGTTCCAAAAGAAAATGAGATGAAAAGTGTATATGTGGAGCTCTGTACATGTTTCTCTCTTCTCATTGTACTATAATTGAACGACAAATTTTGTTTTATTCTTGTTAGTAATAACGTTTTGGACAATTATTGTTTCGTGTATATTCATGTACATTTTCATTCTTTATTGAGCTCATTAAGAGATTTCATGGTGAATTTTAAGAAATAAGCTCAAATTGAGATTTTTCAACCTTTGGCCTGAAAACTCACAAATGTATACACCAGATTGGTGATCCGAGCTACACAATAAGAGTGCTCAAAAATTAAAAGAGGTCACTCAAAAGGCCCTATGAGATTCCTTTTCTCCTTCATTTGACCCCAAAATAAAATCAGTCACATTGATTGATAAATTGGGGCCATCCTTGCTTGAAAAATGCCTATTGGTTTAACCAGATTCAATTCACATCTAAGTGAAAGCAAAAATGTGCATTATTCTTGTTTGTTTTGAAAATTTGGAATGATACTGTGAGCATTCGTTTCTCTACCTATACACATTTTATCATTTGCTCTCCCATTTGAGCCTTTGAAAGAATAATTTCGTTTCAAATAAGAGCCCTAATGATCATTACCCTATATTGGAAAATTTTCGAATATCAAAAAGGGAATGGATTTTCAATGACCATTTCGTTACTTTGGTTGTCATGAGGTGTAAGAATGATACTTTGGCCATCGTTTCTACAACTTAAACACTGATCACCCCTTGCATCCCTATTTGAGCCAAAATTGGTGGTTCTTTTTGAATGCACATATGATTGCACCCCACATTGGGGAAGAGAAGAAAAGAGAAAAAGAGAAAAGAGAAAAGCAAAAATGCTAAAAGAAAAGAAAAGAGGGAATCACAAACTCGAGAAATTTGAATCTATCTGGGTTTCAATTTTTGAAAAAAAGAAAAGGAAGAGATTTGTCCGCGTGGATCGCCTACGTTTCACAAATATGGATGAATAAGGGTCTTCCTCAGTCAGTTAATTCAGATACATGCCAAAAATTTCGCATTAATGAAAGTTTCCTTTCAGAGTCAATGTAAGGAACGGAATACAAGTCAGGCCCTCTTCTTTTCCAATCAAACATTCTATCCCTAGTTATCCCTTTTGAGCCTTCAGAGTAAAATACTTCATTTGGCAACCCCTGAGAATCGTAAACCCCACACTGGGGTAAGATTGAGTTGAAAAAGAAAAATTTCAAGAAGTGAAAGAGTGAAAAGCCACAAAATCAAAGGCAAAGGAAGAAAAGAGAACCTCAGTTCAAAAATAAGTTGGGGCAAATTTTGTGAAAAGTTTCAAAGAATGGCAAAAGGCCAAAAAGTCAAGAAAGCAAATGAAAGTGAAAAGCCTCAATTGAGCATAAACTGGGGCAAATTCTGATTTAACCCTAAAATAGGGTTGACGCAACAATGCGATCTCAGATTCTTCAAACCACTCTTGAAATCTGCCTTCAAGCCTTAACTTTTCTAAGCACCCCACCTGACCCCATTACAAAAGCCGAAAGCCCTGACTTCTGTTCTTTGCAGTGGCCCTGTCAAGAAAATTTCTGATGCCGGAAAATTTTAGCTGTATACTGAATTGATTAGGTGTGAGGTTGACACTGCTCTTCATGTGAAACCCCGCGAGGGCATTTTTGGAAAAGGAAAAAGAGAGCGAATGCAAAAAGATTTGATGCTGTTGGGTGATGATAAAAAGTCAAACAAAGTCCAAGAATTTGGAGTCCAGATGAGGGCAATGTTGAAAAATGCGATCTTCGGTGCAATGTCCTTTGAAAATTATTTCTTTAGCTATCGTTTTCAAGCCAAATTACAAGCTCATAAAGTCCATCGTTGACTTATTCATTCATGACAACCCGAAGTGAGGATTATGCTCATAAGAAATCCATCGATCACTCATGATCATAAGGGTATAACCAGTTTTCACATTGTTTAGCTATCGTTTGTACCCAAAACTCTGCAAGCCAATGAAGCTTATATGTTGACTAAATTTTCTTAAGAAATAGGGGTGACATACTATTTGCTTTCACTAAGATGTGGTATTGAAGGGATTACATACCATTTGGGCACAAGAATAAGACAAATCTTGACCTCCCATTTCCAAATCAGACATAACACCCATTACCCAAGGCATCGATACTAAAGTAAGGAGGAAATCTTTTGTAATTTGACATTATTTTGAGAAATTCATCATGAAATTTCGGCCTGAGGTCAAACTCAACGTTCAAATTTCTTCACGTTGTATATATGATTACTTTCTAAGTTTTGAAAAGTGCGATTTCTCTTGGTTCAAATAAATGGAGAGACATCCAAACCAATTTTGACAATCAAATGGGCCCACACTGGGGCAAAATTTCTATTTGCAAGATTTCGCAAAACAAGCCCACACAGGGGCAAATATTTTTGTAGTCCAATTGAGGATTTCGTCTAAGAATCAAATAATGCATTTTTCAAATCAATCACGCTGCCCTTTTCATGCAAATTTGAGTGCATGTAAGCCCCCCCTGTGCAGGTATTTAAAGTTGAAATCGACGAAAGAGCATCTGGGGATGTGGAAGAACGATGCCGAAGAAAGAAAGGGCCCTACACTGGGGGCAAATTATTTTTGGAAAAAGATTCTCTCGAAAAATCAGAAAAGTTCAAAAGTCAAAAATCGAAAATCAAGTTCAAATTTTTGTTTCTTGGAAAATCAAAATTTAATTTCTTATATCTTGACAGATCAAATCCAATTTAAATTTCTGTCCGGGTCTATCCCGTGGGTCTATCCCAATTTTACATTTCTGTCCGGGTCTATCCCGTGGGTCTATCCCAATTTTAAATTTTAGTCCGGGTCTATCCCAATTTTAAATTTCTGTTCGGGTCTATCCCGTGGGTCTATCCCAATTTTAAATTTCTGTCCGGGTCTATCCCGTGGGTCTATCCCAATTTTAAATTTTAGTCCGGGTCTATCCCGTGGGTCTATCCCAGTTTTAAATTTCTGTCCGGGTCTATCCCGTGGGTCTATCCCCTTCCTATCCCAAATTTACATTTCTGTCCGGGTCTATCCCGTGGGTCTATCCCAAATTTAAATTTCTGTCCGGGTCTATCCCGTGGGTCTATCCCAAATTTAAATTTCTGTCCGGGTCTATCCCGTGGGTCTATCCCAAATTTACATTTCTGTCCGGGTCTATCCCGTGGGTCTATCCCAATTTAAATTTCTGTCCGGGTCTATCCCGTGGGTCTATCCCAAATTTACATTCCAGTCCGGGTCTATCCCGTGGGTCTATCCCAATTTTACATTTCTGTCCGGGTCTATCCCAAATTTAAATTTCTGTTCGGGTCTATCCCATTTTTTACATTCATGTTCGGGTCAGTCCCATTTTTTTAGAATTCTTGTTCGTTGGAATCATTTTGCAGCCCAATAACACAGGTAAGTATTTGGTGTCTACTTCTTTGTCCCAAGTTTTTTCAAAACTCAGACAAAGAGGGGCAAACTGTAGACACCAAATTTTGAATAATTTGTATGTGGCATCTACTTCATGATTTTTATTTTAGATCGCTTGCATTTAGTTCATTGTTGTGTGTTTTGCATTTTTTTTAGTTGTTATTTTATTTTAGTTTTATTCATTTTGCCCTTTTAGTTTGTCTATTTAATTTTATTTTGTCATTTTAGGTTTTTAATCACTTTTAAGTTTTAGATTTTAGTTTTTAGTTTTTAGTTTTTTTTAGTTTTTAAGCTTAGCATAGAGTTTTTAGAAAAAGAAAAGAAAAAATCATTTTAGTCATTTTGTTTTTATTCAATGCTTTCTTGAAAGAGAAATGAAAATGAAAAATCATAAAAAATGAGAAAAGAGGAAAAAGGAAAAAGAAAAAATAGGCTTTAGTTGGATTGGAAAAATGAAAAAAAAAGGAAAAAGGAAAAGGAAAATTTGTTCACAAAAATATGTTTATTTCTTTAAATTCAATCTTTGGGCACTTTAGTTATTTTTATTAAGTTATTTTGAGAAAAAGAAAATGAATGAAAATGAAAAAAAAGAAAATGTAGAAAAAGATGGAAAAATGGCCATTTTTGTTGTTTTTAGTTGTTTAGTTTTTAAATTATTTTCATTATTATTATTATTATTATTACCTGGTTTTTGGCAATTTGTTATTATTATTATTATTTATATTTTATCATTTCTGTATTTATTAAGTTGAAAGTTAAAAAAAAAAAAAAAAAAAAAAAATGCTCGCGGCATGCAAGCTGCATTTTGCCGCAGCTTGCAAAGGGATCATCGAGCGGCTCCTTAGCTGCAAATACAAGGAAAGTTGCTGGAGTTTTAGGGTTGGGGTTTGCTCGTATAGAAGCCAAGAGAAAGGGGAGCCGCAAGGGAGAGTTCGGTGGTCTGGAAAGAGGGGGAAGAAATCAGCAGGAGTGAGCAACGGCAGAAAGGAAAAACAAAACAAAGAGGCTAAACAAAACAGGGGGGGAGGAACGGAACCAAAATCTGACGGAAGGGTTGACGGCTAGAAAACCTGAAGAGAGAAAAAGAAACCAGAGGGAGTTGACGGGCTAAGGGAAAACTGGGGGAGGTTCGAGTGAGAAAGCGGACAGGAACAAGAAAAACCAGAAAAAGAAAGAGGGTATCTGACGGCCAGAGAGAGATAGAAAGTGACCGAGAGAGGAGCTGCGGGTGAAGTTGACGGCTAGAAGAGAGGGACGGCAGAAAGAAAAATGGAGTGACGGCTGAAAAATCTTAAGAAAAGAAGAGAAAATTGTGAGAGATCGAGGAACCAAATCTGTGCGAAGGAAGCTACGGGAAGAACCAGAAAGTTCCGGATTTCGCAGGGCCTGTTTTGATTTCTGTGAGAAACGATTTTTTCTAAGCCGACGGGTCTTCATTCTCTTCAAGCTAAGACCTTCAAGGTAACTTTTAATCTGCTTCCTCTTTTTCTTCATTCCAGTTCAATGAGTCTGCCGGCTATGATGCATCTGGCTTGATTAAATGCACTGTAAGCTTATGTAGAATCCGTACATAGAAGATTTCTGCTTTCGTCTTGTGAATCTGGTTGGGTTTAAGGGAAGGAGGAAGGATTATAATCCATGGGTGTGGGTTAAGCTAGATTTTTCATTGTTTGTTTCTTGACTAAGTTTCCTTGATTCCTGTTGAAGTTACGTTAGTTTTTTCCCATTGATTTCTGCTCCTTTGGTTTACGTTTGGCGCTTGGGTTTTGGCCAAAATTTAGAGGGACTTGTTAGGAGATGCAGCTGGAAAACGCAGAAAGTGTCTTTAATATTTGCATGAGGAAGTGATAGGATCTGGGTCTCAATAGCTACACATGTTCGCGGTTCTGTTTGTGCTGTTTCCATTTTTCTTTTCTTTTATCTTGTTGGGTCATTTGCTTAAGTAGCAATTTTCTTTTGTTTCTGTGGAGTTTTACTTTTTGCTCAAGAGCATGTTTCGAGGAAATTCTGGCTTGACCGAGTCTATTGCTGCAATTTATTTACAGCTATGTTCAATGCTCCAAGTTCATTTTCTTTTGCTGATTTCGTACCCAATTCCCCGTTTGATTCCCGGGGTTAAGTAATGACATTTGTTTGTTGTCAACACCATGGTGTTGAGGTCACTACATTTGTGTTTATTTTGGTTTGAGTTTACATGGCTGGGCCCTTAAAACCTTTGAATCATGTTCCAATGTTTCGCTGCAAAGTGAACAACCAAATTGCTGAATCACCCTTGTATGTTTACCAGAATTTTCTGCATGATATTTTGCTGAGTTTGGTTTGTTTGGGTTGAGGTGTTTACGTGGTTAGTTCCTTAGTCTAAAGCTGTGATGTTGGGAACGAAATGCAGCTGGTTTCTTTCTTAAGCTAGTTGCAGCAAACTTCATTCGTTGTTGCTGAAAGTTCTTGGTGCTGGAATGTTTTTCAGTTGTCATACCAAATGTGCATAGAAATCATCTTCGTTTTGGCTCTTGCATGTATGATGAGTTTGGTAGGAACTTGAAGTTGGATTTTGATTTGAGAGTTTTGTTTTGTTTTCTTAGAAAATCTGTCATGCAAAGTTGTAAAGGCTTCAAAGCCTAAGAAAATATTTGCAGAAAGCCTTCCACGTAGCTGGCATGATCTTGCATGAAAGCTTTAACAAAAATTACACTTTGGCCCCCCAAGTCTCCCCTTGTTCCACTAGGACCCAATCAATTAAAGAACTTCATCAATTTGGTCCTTGGTAATTCTAATTTGTGCAACTTCATTGCTTGTTCGCTTCAATTAATTACTATGCTTTGTTTCAATTGCATTTAATTCATGACTTTAGGGGCTTTATGACCAAGTGAGCCTGTATTTGCCTATTTTTTTAATTTTTCCAAATAAATTGGTACCTTGACCATTTCTTTTATTTTGGAGGATAAATAAGTGATTTCACTCCACTTAAGGCATCAACTCAAGGGAGGTAACCTCTATCTCCTTGATTTTATTTTTCCTACGTGCTCCTACGTGTTATGTGAATATGCATGTCTACTTCGCTTTCCTTGCCTTGCCTAAATTCCTTTCAATTATTTCATTTACTTTTGCTTTTATTTTATTCATTAATGGGGTATGTGTACACCTCTTGGCTTGTAATAGATAGGGCTTGGCGAGCAATTTGGTCCATTTCCCCTTCCCCCTTTTGAAGTCTTATTATGGGGTATGTGTACACCTCTTGGCTTGTAATAGATAGGGCTCGGAGAGCATCTGGTCCATTTCCCCTTCCCCTTGGTTGCTTGCTTTTGTTGCTACATGTTTAATTGCTTTATTAGGCTCTTGCATCTAGTCGAGCATGCTAAATGCTATGTGCTATGTGTTTACGAGTATTTTGGCATGTCTACTTGCTTTCATAGCCATGAATGAATGGAATGGATGAATGTACGTTTCCGCTAGTCCAACGCTAGTCGGAATTCATAGAATGGGCTAGTCCAACGCTAGACCCTTAGGGATTTCCCCTCATTAGCATATCATTTGCTTGTTCACCACATATCATGCATTTTTCTTAGTTTTATCACTTGGCATGCTCCTCGAACCCCCTTTCCCTTCATTTTAGGATTTTTGCATATCATGATAGTTGTAGGGTCCATTTGCTTGAGGGTCCCCTTCCGATAAGGGAGACGAGCGAGTGTGGCTACTCGATAGCCTTAGCACGCTAGTTTTGCCTTCTAATCAAAGGGAAAATCGAAGTCGACAAGTTAGGAGTCATTCCCATACCCGACCTGATGCATTCCCTTAGGTTCATTCATTCTCATTTATCACTCACTCATTCTTTTCAATTCACATTTTCCTTTCCTTATTGTTCATTTTGATCTCTACTTCACAAAATTGCATTTAATTACACCTATATGCACTTATCACTATATTTCATACACTTGCACACGAACACTTGGAATTTTCATACAATTGCACACGTGCACCTTTTCATACACTTGCACACAAACACTTGGATTTTTAATTTCTTTCATACACTTCCACACTTGCACATTTGAGTCTCATTTGCATTAATCGACCTCTATGGGGTTTTCCTTTGTTGGCCGCCACAATTCATGTGGTTTGGGACCAAAAGCCTCACGAGAGACATCGTAGAATTTAGGATTGCATTTTTCTTTCCGTATTGCATTCATATAGTCATATCCAACGTGCGAACATATATTGGGTAGAAAATTAGGAAAGGTAAGGTTAAGTCGCGCAACTAGCCTTGGCTAGGTCAAAGGGGTGCCTTGGATTCTATCCTTGCCTTCCCCTTTGTCAAACGTGACCCCCGAACCTTTTTCTTTGGCTTACGTGGACTAGGAGTCGTTTTAAAAAGGGTTTTACTACTTTGTCTTTAAAAAACACTTTTTGGGTGACTTGGTACACCCCAAATCTATACCAAGTGGCGACTCCGTTTTCATATTTAAAAAACCCTTTTTAAAATTTCATTTGGCCAAATCGTCGCTTTCCAAAGTCCCATGGCCTTTTTACTTTTCATTTTGCACACGTTCACACCACACTTCACACACACACATCACACATTCATTCGAAAAGTGGGGCGCGACACCACAAAAGCGTATTAATCATTACACAATACCTAGAATGAGTCATTGGTGGAAATTGAGGACTGCAGCTGCCTGTCCGATTGGAAACGTGCATGCAGACCCTTTCCCTTTGCCTTCCTACCACTCTTTCCATCCCCAACTATGGGATCAATGTGTAACTCCACGAGTGAATTATTCGGATTCAGATCTCGCCTGACCACAAGACTTGGGGACAAATTACCCTTCACCTGTGGTAGCTCCACCGCTCTCCCTTCGTCACTCGCATCACTATCCTCCAAGTGCGCTGTCCCCTCCCTCGCGCCCAGCCCACCACTGGTCAGCTCCTTTCCAATCAACTCTATGCGCGAGGTGTTGCTGTCAGGTTGTTGCGGAGCCTCTACCCCTGGACAAGCTAGCCCACGTAGCAGCCCCTCCACAGGTTGTTGGAGATCTAGTGCAGCCACTAGCGAAACCAATCCTTGTGCACCAGCCGCAAGAACACCAGCAGCTGCACCCGCACATGGTTGCTCAGCCACGTCCGCTGGTGGCATCCCCTTCCTACTGGCACTTGCAGTTGCCCCCAGAAGAGGGGCCTGACCCACCATGCCGTGATCCTCCGTCGCAGTAGCCTCTATCGCCTGTTGAGTGTCCAAGCTTTGAAGACCAGCTGGGGATGCTGAAAAGGTCCGTTCCGCAGCCTGCCCATCAGACCCATCAATAACACCTGGGTTTTCTTGCCCTAGCAGAGCAGCGTGCCCTTCTGACTCGTTGCGCTCCAAAGCTGCTTCCACCTCAAGCCCCAGGGAGCCATGCTCATCAGAAGTTCCTTCTTCCATGCTAGCCCCAACTCTAGGCTTAGGGTCTACCCGCTGCTGAAACCTCTGCGATGCCTTCTTCTTCTCCTCTAGGTGTTCAGTTCGGGTCCCAGGATTCTTAATTCGGCATTCACCCTCATTGTGTCCTTGGTGCATGCAAAAGCTGCAATACTTTGGAAGATATTCTGGCACTAAAGGCTGCCATAAACCTAGCCTATCCCCAACAGCAATCCACACCCGACCTGGCAACTACTTCATCAATTCCACCTTCACGCAGACGCGGGCTACACTTGGCCGCGAGCCCAACGCTGTTGCAGCATCCACGCATAGGGGGCGCCCCAGACAAGCAACAATGGAGAAAAGGCATTCTTTATGAAACAAATGTATTGGAAGCTTGGGCAAGGCAAACCAGACAAGCACAAAGGATGACTCTTTATCCATATGAAAATCAATTAACCACTTGAATACTCGCATCAGGGCATCGTGAATGTACCAGATATTGCGAGACCATAGTCGATAATAATCTGTTTCATTGGACAGAAGGATCAAAACATGACAATGATCCAACAAACCCAGCGAGAACTCCTCCTTCAAATCCAACGCACGGAAGAACTTGCGGATGTCCTCCATAACCGGACGTCCCCTAGAGAATTTGCCTACTAGGGCAAACTGAAAAGGGACAGCCACACGTTCAATGTCTTTGACGGCGAAGCACACTGCCGGCTCCCCTCTATGGGTGGAAGAGACAGCCTGCGCCCGTAATCCCCCTTCGGTAGAAGACGCCAACGAAGCAAACGACTTGGAGTTGAACCCCAGGGCTTGCTTTGCCGATACCACCTCTGCAAACGAGCGGGGAGCCATTGTTGCAGCAGTTTGGAGAGCCCCCTCCCCCAAGGCGGAGAAGGGCCGTGCAACCATGCAACCACGATACCAGCCCTAGGAATAGAGGGTTTTGTGGCTCTCTCCTAGGGTTTTCGTGTCAACCTCTGGTCAACCTATCTTTCTTATCTATTACATTGGTCTATCTAATTATAATTTTTCAAAAATATTACGTATCTATTACATCTCGAAATATTTAAATACCTCCCAAATAATTATAAAAATTATCTAAACAAATATAAG
Source organism: Coffea eugenioides (assembly GCF_003713205.1). Lineage (NCBI taxonomy): Eukaryota > Viridiplantae > Streptophyta > Magnoliopsida > Gentianales > Rubiaceae > Coffea > Coffea eugenioides. The sequence goes on from NC_040039.1 coordinate 30,993,686, forward strand.
AAAATTTGAATGAACATTTAAATCAAATAAATAATAAAGCATATAAAAATATATAAATACATAAGAGTATATAGGAGCACATAAGAGCACGTAATTGACATTTAAATAATAATAGGGGTATCTCCCTTTTGAAGTGGTGACTAAATGGAGTCAAATTGCCCTATTTATGCTTAAAATGAACAAAAGAATCATGACACCAATTTAATTGAAAATAATAATAATAAAAAAAGTACTTAATTCACATTAATACATCAAACTTAAAGAAACTTAAGGACATCTAAAAATTACAAGTTGAATACATTCAAAAGTAACATAATTAGCTATTAATGAAAAGAAACAATTATAATAAATAGAGTCAAAAAGTCACAAGGGACTAAATTGTAAAAATCAAAAAATTTTGGGGGTCAAAAAATATTTTTAAAAGTTTAGGGGTCAAAATTAAATAAAAAAATTGAGGGACTAAATTGTAATTAAATTAAGGACCAAAGTGAAAGAAATTTAAAATTTCTGGGCCACAGTAAAACTATCCAAAAGATCAGGGGCTAAAGTGTAAATTTCGGTTTCTGATTTGGGCAAAAAAGATCTGATCTGGATTTCTTCTTTTTCTTTTATTTGTTTGGCTTGGGGCGAAATGGTTAGGCCCAACGAAAATAAGGAAACCAGCCTACCAGAAAATAAAAATTAGCCCAAACAATTTTTTTTCCCTTCCTTTTCCTTCTTTTTTTCTTCCCTCTTCTTCCTCTTCATTTTTCTTCTTCTCCATCTCCAGCAAATTGAAGCTTCTTGCTGCTGGTGGCCATGGCGGCCGCCAGCGACCTCTCCGATCACGAAATTTCACCAAAATACACCTCCCACTCGATTTTTCATGTAGAATCCATTTTTGGACTTAGTCTTTATAAAAAATAACCAAAAGTGGTGAAATTGCCAAAAAAAGTCCAATTTTTATTTTTTGAAATCACTATAAGTTTCACCAAAAATCATAAAATTTATACCAATACACTCCTTATGATTCCTACAATATAACTATGACTTCCAATCAATAGAAAAACAACAACAATATGATAAATTAAACCAAACAGTCCAAAAATAAAAAATCCTTCAATGCTTTTAAGGCTCATAAACTCCAAAATTTTGGATAACCAAAAATTTTCAGGTCTTGTGCTAGCTATGATCATCTGTGTTGATGAAAAATAAGCACAAAAGATTCACTAATTTGATTCATTTTCATTTTAGTATTTTTACCAACACTTAATATGCATAACTAAAATTCACATGGTACATGAAATCTGGACAGATTTGAACTCTCAAATTTTACCAACAAACAAATATGGCTATTACCACAAAGAAAAGAAACGAAAAAACAAGAAAGGAAATGAAAATGTTACCTACGTGAGGAAAAATGAGAAAAATACCCTAACTAGCTTAATGGCTAACGGGATTTTGATATAACAAATTTAATTCCGAATTATACCCATTTTACTGCAAGCATACAGGTCAAGCTAGTAGTTAGGGTTTATATCGGGTTGACTCCACAGAGAGAAACTTTGCAAGTATTAGGTCCTCGCTCTATTATTTAGACTAACGATCACTTTAAGCAAGAGAAGTTATAATTACTACTACCTACAAATCTTAACTAGATATTTGCAAGATAAAAATAGAGGAAATTCATTAAATACTTGAGTCTAGAGATGTAGATTCCACTTATGGCATAAAAGATGCAAATAAATAGATATACCTCTTGTTATAACTCTTGTTTAACAAGAGATTCATTTCCAATATTACCAAATCTCATTCTCATGATAAAATGGCCTAGAATAGACTAGTTTTCCCTATTCTCATGTTGAAGAACTAGATCTACTATTGTTTCCTTCATTAAATGTAAGTTTAATTCACCTAAGTGTACCTCTATTCTCATGAGTCTACTACTTAAATTCTATTCATGTTGTTCCATCATTATTACCAACTTTAATTGAATAATAACAACTAAAATTTTGCTATTGGTGATCAAGGACAACAAGTGATAAGCATGCATAAATAAATAAGTTAATACAAGTTGTAACAAGTGTAAATCATATTCACTTCATATCAAGTAGCCATAAGTTTCATCCACTCCCTAGATCTAGAAATTTAGTTACTCATATAAGTTATAACAAGAAAGCGCATGGGTTCATTGCATGAACACATATTGAATCACAAGTGAAAGATAGATAAAGAAAACTTAGCCAAGATTGATGAAGAAGCTCCCAATGATCTTCTATTTCTTCAATAAAAAGAGTTGTACAATGAAATCTCCAATTGTTCTCACAAAATCTCTAGCTAGAGAGAACAAAACAAGACTAACCTCTAAGTTCTAATGTTCAAATCTGATGAAAACTACTTCTAATATGTTCTACTCTCCCTTTCTAATGATTCTAACATCTTAAGTGTTAAAAGAGTCAAAAGGTGGTTTTCGGACAAGACATAAAGATCCTTTTTAATTCCAAAAGGTTCCTTGAACATGTGCAGCCGAAATTCTTGTCTAGAGTTGAGCTGGAAAGTAGTGTGAAAGCAGAGCAAGTAGCTGAGCAATTTGCAGAAATCAGGTTACAATACGCGACTAGGGAATACACGACTTCAACTCACGTATTGCCAAGTCGCGTATTCACTTCTGTGAATTTGGAATCATTTTAGCTGCTATTTTCTCATAGATAAAGGCCAAACTAGCTCTTATGCAAAACATAGCCCTTTGCGTTAGCTTTCCAATGCTTTAAAAATCATCTAATTTGGACTTTTGTGGACCGAGATATGACCAAAATACCATCAACTGGTCAGAGCTCTGTTTCAGCTTTGATCATGCACATGTACTTCTTTATCTCGACTTTTTGACAAGGAAGACGACTGAACTGGATTTCGATATCTTCATACCAAATGTAGATATATCTTTTAGCTTCAAAATGGTATAAGAATAACCTCAATCCGATGCTTTTACTCAAGATATTGCCAAAATACCACAAGGTGTCAAAACTGTCTTCACTTGCATTTCTTCCTTTGAAGGTTTTACACTTCATGTCTTCTTTAAACCACTTCAAATCATCAATAATCATCCAATTCTCTTCTCAATTCATGCCAATTGATGATTGAATCATTAAACCTACAAAAACATGAAATTTCACCATTAAAATCCATAGAAATGCAATTTTTGCCACTTAAACTATAAAATGTATATTTTGACCAAAACCCTAGTTAATTGGTTATAAAACTAAATAAAATACACCAAAACTAACTAATAAAACACACTAAAAATACATAAAATATATACTTATCAAATACCCCACACTTGAACCATTGCTTGTTCTCAAGTAATAAGAAATACAAACCAACAGTGATCCAATCTTTTGAAAATAAACATATGTGCACATTTCAACTTCATTTTCTCGAAAACAAGATAAACAACCATTATACAATCATCCATTAATTCTTAAGTACTCATAATATGAAGTAAATGAGAGCTAATTATACCTTAATTATGCTAGTTCAAATCAATTTCTCATCCTTACCTAATTTAACAAACAAGTAACTCATATGGTCAATAAAAATGCTATGTAAACTCATGATCATCTTCTTATTTAAACTTAAAGAGGGATTTATTCATAGCTAAATATATGCTTAAGTTGTGAAAGTGCCTTTTGACGCGAAAATCGACATTTTTAGATGAAAATCGTCGGTTACTCAACACTGCACATACTCAAGTTGCTTTGCATACTCTTAATTCAAGTACCATTTTACGCGAAAGTCAATATTTGTGGATGAAGACTCCTGGTTACTAAGCACAAGAGCCATTGGAGTTGAACAACTCTTATTCTTTTTTTTCTTTTTTTTTTTATTTTTTTTATTTTTCTTTGTTTTTTTTTTCAAAGTAAAGATAATAATTATTCCCTCAAAAGAATAATCATTAGAAGAATATTACACTTATTAACCATATTAATCACTTAACTATATAGAATCAAGTAAAGAGAAGAAATTTCATCAAACGTGTAACACTTTGGCATAATTTTCTCCACTTTACTAGATATACTTTGCTATAAATGCATAAATTATAATCGCATAATAATCATTTCCAATCCAATTGCTCAAAATGCATCCTAGATCGCATGCACATGTAAAATGATCAAAACATGCATTTTATCCCTTTTTAACGGATCAAATACACCTTAAATATGAGGGGTTGAGTTTCTTGATCAAACTTTGCCTTTTTCACCTCAAATGGTCATCTTTGCTTCCGTTTTCTAAACTTATAACACAAAAATGACAATTAACTTATACATGTACTAAATACAAAATCATACCAAATTAATATAAATAACTTAAATATTGGGTTGCCTCCCAACTAACACTTTTGTTTATAGTCATTGGTTCGATTCAAAAAATTTGAATCTTTTTAGAACATTAGGGAGTGATTTTCTCCCCACGGGTTAACACTCCCAAGTCATTCCACCGTGTGATAAGCCATGCATTGATTTCCACAGTCCAACTTCCTCAAATGCCAAAGAGGAGTATTAGACTGATCATATAAGGGCTTGACTTCACCTTGGAGTGGAATTCGCTTGCCTTTTTCGAGTCGACTTAACTTTTCACTTATTCCTTCAGGGAATGACGAATTGATTAAGCCAACTTCCATCCTTGCCCTCGCCTCTCTTGCTCCAACACCATGAAATTTATTACCAAAGAGATTTATAGATTTAACTTCTTCATTCATCTCCTGGTTAACCTTTTTATCGCATGGCTTATTAGAAACAAGAGCAATAGGCTCTATACTTCCTTCTTTATTAACTAAATTAAATTTCAATTCCTTACCATTAACCCCTAATATAAACTTACCTTTTTTCACATCAATTATGGTTCATGCAGTAGCTGAAAACGGTTGTCCTAAAATAATTGGCATTTTCACATCTTTCTCAATATCTAAAACAACAAAATCCACAGGTATAATAGATTCCCATACCCTTATAAGCACATTTTCCAAAATATCAATTGGATGTGTAATTGACCGATCCGCCAATTATAATGTGATATTGGTAGCTTTTAGCTTTTGAAGTCCCAACCTCCGGGCAACCGATAGCAGCATAAGTGACACACTTGCACCTAAATCACATAAAGCATTAAAAAATGCAATTGACCAATAGTACAAGGAAAAAAAAAACTTTTTGAATTTTTCAATTTAGGAGAGAGTTTATTCTTAATTAATGCACTACACTCTTCTGTTAATGCTATTATCTCGATATCCACAATTTTTCTCTTCTTTGACATGATATCCTTTAAGAAACGTGCATAAGAGGGAATCTGTGTAATAATATCAATGAAAGGACTGTTAATATGCAATTGTTTAAAAATTTTGAGAAACTTTTCAAACTCCCGATCGTTTCCCTCTTTCTTCAACCTGTGAGGAAAAGGAATCACATTAGAATTCAACTTAGGAGGAGGTACATCAATATCAATAACAACATGATTATTTTGGCTTTCTTTCACTTTTTCAATTGCTTGCTCCTTATCTTTTTCACCACTTAAATTGCTAGAGTTAGGTCCCTTAACCATTTTACCACTTCTAAAAGTGATAGCATTGACATGCTCTCTTGGATTCACTTCGGTTTTACTGGGCAATTCGCCAAGATTTCTGTTATTGATTGCATTAGCAATTTGACTAATTTGAACCTCCATATTTCTATACATCCCGGTCAATTGGTCCAATTGCCCCTTAATTCGCTCTAATCTTTCTGAAGTACCCTTGGCTAACTTCTCTACCGCTATCTCCCAATCCGGTTTAGTATTCATCTGTGGTTGCTTTGATTGGAATCCCTGCAGATTGGTCGGCCTTTGAGGGTAGCTTTGATCTTTCCACCCAAAATTTGGATAATTTCTCCACCTCAGATTGTAAGTATTCGAGTATGAGTTGTTTTGAGCATTCTTATTGTAATTATTAACAAACTGAGCCTGCTCACGATCAACACAATCATTAGTATCATGTTCTCCTTCACATATGGAACAACAAGCTACTTGCACATTGGACGAAGAATTTGGACCACATCCGACTTGTCTATTCAACACCTTCATCATATTGCTCATTTGAGCACTAAGCATATTGATGGTGTCAATTTCAATCATACCTGCTTACCGCCTTGGATTACCTCTTTCATTATCCCATTGATAATTGTTTGCCGCCATTTCCTCTATGAAACTTTGAACTTCTTAAGGTGATTTTGCAATCAATGCTCCACTTGCGGCTGCATCGATAGTAGTTTTAGTAGAAAAAGATAAACCATTATAGAAGATTTGCACAATTAACCAATCGGGAAGTCCATGGTGTGGACATTTTCGAAATAAATCTCGAAACCTTTCCCATGTTTCATATAATGATTCACCTTCCAATTGACTAAAACTAGTTATATCCATTCTAAGTTTAGCCCTTTTACCATGTGGGAAGTATTTATTCAAAAACGCCCTAGATAAATCATTCCAAGTAGTAAAACTGTTACGGGCATGAGAATGTAGCCGAATTTTAGCCTTGTCTCTCAATGAAAGCGGGAACAACCTTAACCTTATAGCATCCTCACTAACTCCATTCATTTTGATTGTATCACATATCTCCAAAAATGTGGCTAAGTGTGCATTTAGATCTTCTACAGCATTACCTCCAAATTGAGATTGTTACACCATTTGGATTAATGATGGTTTAATCTCAAAATTATTAGTGTTTACCATCGGCCGTGCTATACTTGTTTGAGATCCTTGAGTTCCTGGTAGAGCAAAATCCCTAAGAGCTCGCCTATTTGCTTCATTTTTCGCCATTTCCTCTTCAAATAGTAGCTCTATCGCGATTCCCTCTATTTTGTTCTTGAATTTCTTCTCCTTCTTGTTGGGGTGTACGCCTTCTTTGTCTGTAAAATGTCCTTTCAATTTTCGGATCAAAAGGTGCTACAACTCGTAAAGTCCGGTGCATACACTACAAACAAAAATAAAGAGATTATGTAGAAGTATTTCACAAAACTACTAAAAATTCTAACTTAACTGGAAACAAAGATCAACTAACTAATATAGAGAATGTCTAAATTAATAAATCTGGTTAGGCCCTAACATTGCCGCTCCCCGACAATGGCGCCAAAAACTTGACGGATTTTTAATATAAGTATAAGTTTAATTCTGAATTACACCCATTTTACTGCAAACATATAGGTCAAGCTAGTAGTTAGGGTTTATATCGGGTCGATCCCACAGAGAGCAACTTTGCAAGTACTAGGTCCTTACTCACTCTATTATTTAGATTAATGATCACTTTAAGTAAGAGAAGTTATAATTACTACTACCTACAAATCTTAACTAGATATTTGTAAGATAACAAATGGAGAAAATTCACTGAATACTTGAGTCTAGAGATGTAGATTCCACTTATGGCATAAATGATGCAAATAAATAGATTTACCTCTTGTTATAACTTTTGTTTAACTAGGGATTCATTTTCAATATTACCAAATCTCATTTTCATGATAAAATGGCTTAGAATAGACTAGTTTTCCCTATTCTCATGATGAAAAACTAGATCTACTCTTGTTTCCTTCATGAAATGCAAGTTTAATCCACCTAAGTGTACTTCTATTCTCATGAGTCTACTACTTACTACTTAAGCTCTATTTATGTTGTTCCATCATTATTACCAATTTTCATTGAATAATAATAACTAAAAATTTTGCTATTGGTGATCAAGGACAACAAGTGATAAGCATGCATAAATAAATAAGTTAATACAAGTTGTAACAAGTGTAAATCATATTCACTTCATATCAAGTAGCCATAAGTTTCATCCACTCCCTAGATCTAGAAATTTAGCTACTCATATAAGTTATAACAAGAAATAGCATGGCTTCATTGCATGAACACATATTGAATCACAAGTGAAAGATAGATAAATAAAGTTTAGCCAAGATTGATGAAGAAGCTCCCAATGGTCTTCTATTTCTTCAACAAAATGAGTTGTACAATGAAGTCTCCTATTGTTCTCACAAAAGCTCTAGTTAGAGAGAACAAAACAAAACTAACCTCTAAGTTCTAATGCTCAAATCTGATAAGAACTACTTCTAATATGTTCTACTCTCCCTTTCTAATGATTCTAACATCTCAAGTGTTAAGAGAGTCAAAAAGTATTTTTTGGACAAGACATAAAGCTCCTTTTTACTTCCAAAAGGTTCCTTGAACATTTGTAGCTGAAATTTTTGTCTGGAGTTGGGTTGGAAAGTAGTGTAAAAGTAGAGCAAGTGGCTGAGCAATTTGCAGAAATCAGGCTACAATACGCGACTAGGGAATACGCAACCTCAACTCACGTATTGCCAAGTCGAGTATTCACTTCTGTGAATTTGGCATCACTTCAATTGCTATTTTCTCATAGATAGAAGCCAAACTAGCTCTTGTGCATGAAATTGGAGAAGGAAGGCTGGAATATGCTCCCATTTTTAATAAGATTCCGGCTCTTTGAATTAGCTTTCCAATGCTTCAAAAATCATCCAATTTGGAGTTCTGTGGATCGAGATATGACCAAAATACCATCAACTGGTCGGAGCTCTGTTTCAACTTTTGATCATGCACATGTACTTTTGTATCTCGACTTTTTGACAAGGAAGACGACTGAACTAGATTTTGATGTCTTCATACCAAATGTAGATATTCTCTTAGCTTCAAAATGGTATAAGAATCACCTCAATCCGATGCTTTTAATTCAAGATATTGCCGATATACCACAAGGTGTCAAAACTATCTTCACTTGCATTTCTTCCTTTGAAGGCTTTACACTTCATGTCTTCTTTAAACCACTTCAAATCATCAATAATCAGCCAATTCTCTTCTCAATTTAAGCCAATTGATGATTGAATTATTAAACCTACAAAAATATGAAGTTTCATCATTAAAATCCATATAAATGCAATTTTTGCCACTTAAACCACAAATGTATATTTTGACCAAAACCCTAGTTAATTAGTTATAAAATTAAATAAAACACACCAAAACTAACTAATAAAAAATACATAAAATATATACTTATCAAATACCCCCCACACTTAAACCATTGCTTGTCCTCAAGCAATAAGAAATACAAACCAACAATGATACAATCTTTTGAAAATAAACATATGTGCACATTTCAACTTCATTTTCTCAAAAACAAGGTAAACAACCATTATGCAATCATCCATTAATTCTCAAGTACTCATAATATGAAGTAAAGAAGAGCTAATTATACCTTAATTATGCTAGTTCAAATCAATTTCTCATCCTTATCCATTTTAACAAACAAGTAACTCATATGGTCAATAAAAATGCTATCTAAACTCATGATCATCTTCTTATTCAAACTTAAAGAGGGATTTATTCATCTAACATAACTAAATATATGTTTAAGTTGTGAAAGTGCCTTTTAACGTGAAGATCGACATTTTTAGATGACGATCGCTAGTCACTCAACACTTCACATACTCAAGTTGCTTTGCATACTCTTAATTCAAATACCGTTTTACGCAAAAGTTGACATTTGTGGATGAAGACTCCCGGTTACTAAGCACAATAACCATTGGAGTTGAACAACTCTTATTCATTTTTTTCTTTTTCTTTTTTCATTTTTTTTAACAAGAAAAAAAAGACCATACTTGTATTATAACTAAACATAAGATTCAAACACAAGAGTTAAAGAGTTGAAGAGATGGAACCCCTTGTCACATGTGAGCAATATCTTCTCCACCTTCAAACCTCAATCATCATCCTTGCTTAGCATAATACAAGATAGGATAAAACTAAACTAACCTACCTAAATTAATGAACTAAGAAAAACTAGTGAAAACTACATTTTTGGTGGAGTTTCTCTTGCCTTCCAAAAATTGTGAAAGTGTTCCCCAAAGAAAGGGTGATGAGGAAGCTCATGACTATCCTCCGGCAATGGCAACTTCAATGGCAGTAACCAGTCTTCCACGTTCTTTTGCTGTCTCTGTTTTTTTTTTTTTAAGGGCAAGAAAGCTGGGACAGTGAGTTGTATGTGTGTAGTTGACTGTAAGGGCCGAGAGGGAGAGAGTGAGGCTCTTGGGGAAAATTAGAATGTAAGCTTATTGGGAGTCTTTTTTTGTGTGTGTGGCTTGGAGGAAAAAAAAAGAAGCAAGGCCAAGAGATTGGAGTTTGTTGGAGTCCTCTTTTTCTAATGGTGTGAGAACTTGTCTTTAGAATGTAGAGAACCAAGGAGAGAGTCTTTTTGGGAGCTGTTGGAGTTGGTTTTTGTTCTTGTCTGGAACTGAAAAGAGAGAGCCGAGAGAGTCCAAGAAAATGAGCGGAATTTGGTTAATCAAAATGATGAGTTTCTCACCAAATGAAAAGAAAGATGCATGGAACATTGAGTGCAAAAATGGATCAATGGTGTATTTGGTGAAAGAGAAATAATTAGGGGAAGATTTTATCTTCTCTTTTTCTTCTTTTTTTTTTTTCAATTTTTCAATTTTTTAATTTTTTTGCTTTTGTTGTGTAGACACCAAAATTTTACTATTCATTTTATTCATATTTTTTTTATTTACTCATTTTTTTATTTTTATTTCATTTTATATTGAAGAAAATCATTTCTTTTATCAAACACAAAAATTTTAGCATTTTTATTTCATTTTAGTTGATTTGTTTAAATTTTTGTCTATTTCCATTTTTTAAAGAAAATCATTGGAAAGAAAAACAAAAAAAGGAAAGCAAGGCAGCGCGCGCGCAAGCTGCACATGAACCAAACCCTTTTCTTAGTTTCGTATCAAAAACCATACGCGAAGTACAGAAGCGAAATGCAGCTCGGTTCCATTTTTCTTTTCCACCATTTTCCACTGTTTTTCCTTCACCATTGGATCATGTTAATCCCTAACCAACTGGCTTTCATCTAAGAACTAAGAAATATCTAGAAGGAAAACAATCCAAGGGCCCGTGAGGTGAGTATCAGAAGTGAGATTCTATCGGAGCCCTTGAGCTGAGGGTTTTAGGAGTCCTAATTTGCTATAAAAGGCTAGCAAAGGGAATCGAGAAAGAAGAGAGGATAGAGTGTGACAGCTAGGGAGGAGATAGAGGACAATGAGAGTGGCGGCTGAGTAGAGAGAAGGGCAACGGGGAAAACTGGAAAAGAAAAGAAAAGAACCGAGAGAAAAAACTAGGAAGGAGTTTTCAGGTAAGAAGGAAGAAAGGCTAGGAAAAAATGGAGCAAGGTGTTGGAGCAGAGAGGAAAAAGACTGAAACAAGAAGGAAAAGAAGAGAATCTAGGGGTGGCGACTGAGAAAAACATCTGGAGAGTGAGGGCTGCTTCCAAGAGAGAAAAAGGAGGGTTTTGGGCTGAGGAAACCAAGCAAGAGAGCTCACGGTTGAGGAAAAGGAGAGAGGCAGTCGCAAGGGCAAGAAAAAGCAAGAGCGAAGGGGAGTTCTTGGGGAAGACCAAGAGGAAAACAGCAAGGAAAAGAGAGAGCTTCATGGGGTTTTAGGTTGGGAGGAAAGGCAGCAAGGGGAAGAAAAGAAAAGGGGCAAAGGCTGGACAAGAAGGATTTATTTCTGTTTCTGCACTTTATACGGTGCCCTTGAAGTCTCTTCACCAGAAATTTGCATCTTCAAATTTGGTATCGGGACGCAATCTTTTCGATCCTTCCTTGCTCACTGGACTCCATAAGGTGCTAAAGGTAATCCCTTTTGCCTTATATCTTTCACGCAAGCTCAGATCTGCCTTAAGTATGTCAAAAAACCTTGCTGCATTTTGTTCACTTTGCTGTTTTTCTTCCTAGAACAGCCCATTGGCTGGGTTTTGTTGCATGATTCGTTACCTGATGCTTGTGCTTGGAAACAAAGTCTGATGTTTGACTAAGAAATGTAGCACAGTTTCGAATGGACTGTGTGGTCTTGTTTTAAAGTTCCTTGTACAGACATTAGAGGTCATGAGTTCTTTTCCTAGTATCTCGCTTGTTTTTCATGATCTGGATTTACTGTATTTTCTGGTTAGTTGCTTTGATTGGATTTTCTGTGCTTGATGATCGTGCTTGAATGATGTTAGTAAAATAGGGGTTGTATCATGGGTTGTTGCTTGAGTTTATGGCTGGTATTCGTATGCTTAACAAACATAACCCAGAAAGATAACATGAAGTTTCAGCAAAGTCTATTTTCTGATGTCTCCTCAATCGCTGCCACCTCCCATTTGTTGTTGTTTGTGTGATTTTTGATGTTGGTTTTCAGTAGTAAAAGGTTAAGTTGTGCATTTTTGCTAGCTTGAAACTCATTTGCATGATGTATACGATTGATGATGAAGCCCAGAAGAAAGAAATGAAGACATAAGTCGTATAAAGTTTCCAGATTTGCATGATACTTTGTTTTGAACCCTTTTTGTGATTAAATCCGAGAGTTTTTATGTTGAAGAGTGAGAAAAATAGTTGGTGATCTTCTTGTTTTGGTTCAAAGTGGGTTTGATTGATACGTTAGTGGAGCATTTGGGATGGTGTTTGAGAATTGCACCAAGAACCCAGAATTGCAGATGAATGAGTTAAAAGCTGTTCTTTTGTTTTCCCTTGTGTGTGGTCTGGGTAGGAAATTGTTAGGATGCATAATATATGGTTGGGTTTTGATGCTAAGATGTATAAAGTGTTGTTTTAATTCAAAAGATTGTTGTTTGTTTGGATTTTATTAGCTAAATATGACCTGAATGTTACAGTTGTGAAATTGCAACAGATATAATAGAAGTAAAACTAGTTTGCCGAAAAGATTTCGTTTGCATGCATGGAATTCCTTTTTAAAATTGCATTTCAGTCCTTTGGTTTTTGGCTAATGCGACTTTGGCCCAATTAATTGAATAATTTAATCAATTGTATCCCCCTAACTTGCTTTTTTTTGTAATATGTTTTAACATAATTGTTGGATAGATTTTTAGTGGGATTCTAGGATAAAATTTTAAAGTTTAAGAATCTTGATAAATTTATGGTATTTGATTTGACTTTTTGGTTTAGATTTGAGTGATATTTTTTTATTTGGGGTTTTGGTAAGTGGGTTTTGATTCATTTTTGTGACCTTTATCATTTGATTGGTAGGTTGCACCTTAAGTCCTTAATTTAAATTTATTTCCTTTTAGACCCTTAATGTTTGAAATAATAATGATTTGACCCCTCAAACTTCTTTAATTCTTTCAATTGGGTCTTTGTTTGTTTCAATTTGATGAATAGGGGTTGTTTAATTTGTTTGATTCAATTTCGTATTTCTTTCCATTTCACGTGATTATTTGTTAATTAAAGTGTTGCCTTGATCTTTTCTTTATTTTTGGAGGGTAAATAAGTAACTTCATTTCATTAGGGCACCAATTCAAGGGAGGTACATTCTACCCCTTATTTTGATTTTTACTTGACCCTATGTGCCCCTATGTGACTTTATGTGCTTAATTGCATGCCTTTTGAATGTTTTTATTCATTTCATTTATTTATTCACTTTATTCGTTTTAATTTTGTATATTTATTTTAGTTCAATTTTGATAATTTGAAAGGCATTTGAATGCCAAGTTGTAATAGTTAGGGGGTTCAAAACCTATATTTAGATAGAATATGTAATAGTTAGGATTATTTTATTTCATTTCCCCCCTTAGCTTGTAGTTAGGGCCCCAAGTGTAATAGTTAGGATTTTATTTGCTTTAATTGCTTATGTGTTTTGCATGCTTATGTGTTACATGTTAACCACTTTCTCAGGGTCTTGCATCTAGATATCATGCTTATGTGTTATGTGTTTATGTGCTCTTATGTGTTTACTCGCTTTATTATGTTTTAATCTAGTTATAAATTATAATCAATGTGCGACGTGACCACACTAGTCCAACGCTAGTTGTGGTCCATTTCCTGACTCCACACTAGTCCAACGCCAGTTGTGGTCCTTCACTCTGACTCTTCTCACTAGTCTAACGCTAGTGAGAATTCATAGATATGGGTTAGTCTAACGCTAGACCCTTAGGAACCATTCACCCGTTAGATCATGATTGTGTGATAAAGTCACTTCATTTTATGCATGTTTTTCACTTTTTAGGGTTTTTACCATGTTGCATGACACTTTGCTTATATATGTACATCTTTTACCCCATGTTGCCTCTTATATGTTTAGTCCTTTCCCATATTTTCCCTTATGTGTATGTTCCTTACTCCTTTGTATGAAAACATGACATTAGACTTGCATTTCATATAGGGAAAATTAGAGATAGGTTAGCACATTTGCTTGATTAGATTAGGAGAAACAACCCTCAAATATGGGATATGGACGAGTTTGGCTCTCTAGCCTTAGCACGCTCGTATTCCCTCTATTAAAGGGAAAATCTAGTCACGAATCATAGTCCCCTGCACCCGTTATGATGCATTCCTTTAGGCCATGTATATTTATATATTATTATTATTTTCTTTTCTTTTCTTAAAATCTCATATTTTTAAAAATTCGTGACCTCTTCGAAGAGTCACTCTTGGTCATCACAATTAATGTGATTTGCACCAATTAAAATTCGAAGAGACATATTGCCCCTTCCGATATCCTCTTAGGTCTAGGATTGCATTAATGTAGTAACTTCCAAATGTGATAAATTTTTAGATTAAAATAAGAAATTTTTTTGACTAAATCACGCAACTAGCTCTAAGCTAGGTTGAAAGGGCGTCTTGGATTTTATCCTTGCCTTCTCTTTCTTCAAATGTAACTCCCGAATCTTTTTCTATGATTTTCGAAGACTTGGAATCATTTAAAAAGGGTTTTCTTTACTTTTTCTTTAAAAATTCATTTTAGGTGACTTGGTACACTTTAACTTAATACCAAGTGGAGACTCCTATTTTTTCCATTAAAAACCCTTTTTAAACTATTATTTTTGGGTTAAAATCGTCGCACTTTTTAGTCCCATTTAGGCCCATATTTCTTTATTTTCTAAAAATCAAACTCTCATTTTTAATCAAAAATTAAACCAAAATCCATTTTTTCTAAACTCGTTATTTTTCATTTTTAAAAATGGGGCGCGACAACTTGGCGACTCCACTGGAGATTTTGAGAGTCCGAGCATTTGATTTAGTCAATTTTTTTCTTTTTCTAACCTTCTTATATATCACATTTGGAGGTTTTAGGTTGCATTTTTTTCTTTTTTAGGGTTTTTGCATTTGCACGCACGTGTAATCACCCCTCGCACACTATGTATGTGATGAATGGATTGTTTCTTTACTTTTACTTGTATCGCGCTTGCATCTTGGGGGGGGGATAGCTACCCTAGAACCGTCGACCGCATTTGATGGTATTATGATCTCTCCCCTCGAAAGGAAACACTTCATACTTGCATGCATTACTTTTTACCCTTTTTTTCTTTTTTTCGTGGGCGCCATCCCACATCTCCTCGTAGGATTAGGATCGATTTACTTAGGTAAGCGGATGGTGTGCACTGCGCTCATAGCGATGCCTAAGGGATCGTTCGAGCTACCGACCGAAGGCCCTGGGATTGATGACCCTTCGCCTTTTGGTTTGAAGGCTTGGGAGTCTAAAGCCTTATCGAGTCTAGATGCATTAGTGAGTCCAACCTCATGCATCCATGATAGAAATTACCTAGGTTAGAGTCAAACCTTATCCAACTAGGAACACTAGACACGAGGGGAGGGATTCCACCCCTCTTTCCTTATTTATCTTTTTTGCTTTTTATATCATTTAATTGCCCAACGTGCTATGTGATTATGTGTTGAACTAACATTTTTTTTTCT
The DNA here is from genome assembly GCF_003713205.1 of Coffea eugenioides. Lineage (NCBI taxonomy): Eukaryota > Viridiplantae > Streptophyta > Magnoliopsida > Gentianales > Rubiaceae > Coffea > Coffea eugenioides. The sequence goes on from NC_040039.1 coordinate 31,009,438, forward strand.
TTTGCATTCACAAATGCCAGAAAATAAAAGATCTGGCATAATCCTCTTTTAGAACCTACTCTCTTAGATAGGCTATTACATGTTTAAATTCCAATAAATTGCATTTGTAGGTTGATAAGTGCACATCATTTTAAGCCCACCCTGGCATATAAAGGGTTCCTTAGGTCATGTTTCATTTTATATTGCATATTTAATTGCTTTGATAAATTGGCATTATGCATGAACCATAGAGGGAATGCCGCATAGGGAATCCTGCGTTAGGAATAAGCCACCTTCTGTCTCGGATACTTAATCCAAATAGTCTTGCACGTTTACATTTTTGCAACATCCGGAGGGATAATGCACAAGATAAGGTAGGATCCGATCATGTTCATAAGAGCGATCTTTTGTATATTAGAATATGAGCCTCTAATACTCATTTTTTGACCCATTTTATAAAATTGGTAAAATCCTTTGCTAAAGGACCTTAAATTGAATAAATTCATGAATGACTCTTCATTATTGAGGCAATAAATGAATTGAGACCAAATCTTGATTTTAGAAGGCTTATAGACTAATATATCGCAATGAATTTTGAAACTACCAATGGGTAGACAATTCAATCGATTTTGAATAAATCATCAATTCCATTCAATCCATTGAACCGACTATTCAATTCATCTGACCAATTTATTCATCAATTTCATCCAATCCATTTTATCAATTCATTAATTCCATCTATTTGATCAATTCATTCACTTTTAGAACAATTTAGTCATTTTTAAATAAATCATTAACTCAACACATTCAGTCATTTTTAGGGTGATCCATTTAATTTTGAATAAATTATCAATTTCATTCAATTCATTTGACCAATTTATCCCATTTTTAGGGTGATCCAGTCACTTTTGAATAAATCATCAATTTCATTCAATCTATTTGACCAGTTTTACCCACTTTTAGGTCTATCCAGTCAATTTGCGAATAAATCATCAATTTTATCCGATCCATTTGACAACCTAGGGTTTCGATGTCAAACTTATAACTGGAACAGCTAGTTATTTTTGAGAAAATCACCCATTGCGTTCATTCCATTTGGATCGATTAGAGTTTCTATCCATGTTAAGAAATTGTAATCTCTCCAATAGCAAGCTCGTTAAAGTTAAATCGATTTGTATAAATTTCTGTGCCAAGTAAAACCATTCATTCATTCGGATTTGTCCTCATTTCGTTAGAGGCCTCCCGCTGTTCAATTGGTCCAAAATTTTCAAATTACTTTCCAATCAAATGTCAATGAGTTGATCTGGTCCATCAGGTATTGTATAGTGTCTGCACTGAAGGATTGCATTTCATGCTAGGCCAACCCTTGGCGTAAAAAGGGTTCCCTAATAGGGCATGCATCCGAATTACTTTAATTTTTATTAACTCGTGTCTTTTTCTTTTCCTTTTTCTTTCTTTTAATAACAGCTAATCAAGAAAGACATCTAAATAAGGTTTTCCCTAAATTTTTCAGATAATTGTAAACATGGCTACACGAAGAAGCCCCATCATCATGTAGTCGAGTTTTGAGAAATAGTGTAAACATGAGTACACAACATGATCCCTTACCTGCTGGTCAACCTAAACAGCAACCACTACCCCTACCCTATACTCAAACCTCTTTTGCTCCACATTTCGTAAATCCACATGAGGGAGTTTTCACATCTAATGTCCACATCAATCCTCCTCACACTCAAGTTCCTAAAAAAAAAAATTATTATTCATTTGTTGGACCATTGATTTCCTTCCCTCCCAAAGGGAATTTCAATAAACTTGAGGAATTATTTTTGGTTAAAATTCATGAAAATCATTCATGTGTGTGTCTTTTGTTTTAAGTGGTTTTTGAAGACACGATTTGTTTAATAAGTAACATGCTATTAAGTTTGGTCTTTATCTTGAAATTCAATAAAATGTACAGTTTTATATATACTGTGTTACTTACGCATTCTTTTCAGATGGCCAAGAATAAAATCCTCTGACCCTTTGGATATCACTGTTCTGAAATTTGATGGTAGCAATTTCGATATCTCACGAATGTGAATTTGAATTTCAAAATGAAAGGAGTAATGAGGAGACATCCAAAAATATTTCAAAGAGGCCCGAATGGTATAAGGAGAAACTCAAACCGAATTGGGATCAAGATTAAAGAAATAAAGCAGTGATTACTTGATAAGAAGCAGCTAAATGCAGTCCGTCGTGGTCAATATTATCAAAAGAAAAGGATTGGCCCATGCTTACCATAAAAGGGTCAAATCATGACTATTCAGATGAGAAGTTAAAGTATTGAGATAGCTTTTGTCGGTACGAGATAAGCCCAAAAGAGGAGTCTGTCCCAAATGGGCAAGGGTCTTTTATTGTCAAAAGGTATTGTCTGGTGGAGCACCTGTTCTAGCAGAAATAGATGGACAAGTTTTCTCTCAACCGATCAATTCGGATATGTGTAAGAAATTCTTCATATGATAAATGAAAGTTTTCTTTAAGGGTTAATGCGAGGAATGGAATGAAAGTCAGGCTTTCTTCCTTTCCAATTAAACATTTTCATCCCTAGTTATCCCTTTTTGAGCTTTCAGAATAAATCATTTCGCTTGGCAACCCCTGAGAATCGCAAACCCCACATTGGGGCAAGTTTGAGTTGGAAAGAAAAATTTAAGAGATGAAAAATGAATAGAAGAACGAAAGGAAATAAACAAAAGAAAACCTCAGTTAAAATAGATTGGGGCAAATTTTGAAAATTTCAAAGGAATGGCAGAAGGCCGGAAAAAAAAGGAAAATGAAAGAGAGCCTTAGTTGAGAATAAACTGGGGCAAGTTTTTGATTTAACCCTGAAATAGGGTTGGCACAACAATGCGATATCAGATCATTTAAACCACTTTTTAAAATCTGCTTGCAAGCCTTACCCTTTCTTAGCACTTCACCTGACCACATTACAAAAAACTGAAAGTTCTGACTTCCGTTCTTTGCACTACCTTTTTTAGGAAATTTTTTAAATCATATGGCAAATGATGTCAATACACCTTCACCCATTTTGCAAGAGAAGGATTGTCGCACTGATGCCATCATTTCTCAAAATACATTTCTGAGTTGATAAAGGCTATCGGCAGGATTTGTTCATCATGTGAAAACTCAAAAGGGCACCTTTGAAAAAGGAGAAAAGAAGGAAAAGGAAAAAGGGAAAAGAGAAAAAGGAAAAATGAAAAATGGAAAAATGAGAAAAGAAAATAAAAAGGTGGAGTGGTAGTCTTAATGAAAACCCGAAATGGCGCTAAGGTAGGGTTTTACAAGGAGAAGTAAGCTTGGATTTGAAAGGCTGGTAACTCAGTTCGTTGAAATTTTTATTCACCTTGTGGTTCAGTCGCCAACATTGAATTCCGAAAGGACGATATCCAAAGGGTCAAGTGTGGTAATTTGTTCAAGATCAAAGTGTTTTGGTTTAGCCAAAATAAATTATTGAGTTTACAGATTCATTTCTCTAAAATTAATTTTCTTTCAAAAATAAGTGGTTGTTTTCATGTTACTAGAATTTTCATCATTTGTTGTGTAAATAAAATAATTTTTTTGTGTTTCATGGTCTCATGTATCTCTTTGGATTTATCAAATAGCAATCCCTCTGATTTATTGAAAATCCCTGTATACCAAATGTCCTACTTCATTAGCGTTGGAAGTCAATGAAACTTGATACAGTTCACAGAGCAAAGTTGAGTTTTGCAGTATCGAGGGAAAAAAACATCAAAATACTCATGTTTACACATTTCTTGAAGGAGGAATTGATCGAATGGTGGTGGCATTATTTGTTCTTTCTTTTGCAAGTCCATACTTGTTTCAAATAACAAAATTGGGGCAAATTTTTATTCATGGTTCAGACTGAGGAGAGGTGTGAATCAAAGTCTTAAGGAGGTGCAGCAATGCCATAATGCAAAGCGAATGATCGGTTGCACAATAATTGGTTGAAATTGGGAAAAATTATTTTTGAAAAGATTCTCCCAAATCAAAAATCAAAAAAATCAATTTTAATTTCTTGTTTCTTGACAAATCAAATTTAATTTCCTGTTGGTGAAGTTTCAGCGTCCGCCGCGCACCCTTCTATCCCCCCTTCTTGACAAATCAAATTTAATTTCGAATTTAATTTCCTCTGTTGGTGAAGTCTCAGCGTCCGCCACGCACCCTTCTATCCCCCCTTCTTGACAAATCAAATTAAATTTCCTGAAATTAATTTCCTCTGTTGGTGAAGTCTCAGCATCCGCCGCGCACCCTTCTATCCCTCCTTCTTGGCAATTTAATTTCTTTTTGGTGAAGTCTCAGCGTCCGCCACGCACCATTCTACCGTCCTTCTTGACAATCACATTTAATTTTTTGACCAATGGTATCGCTAGGTTTGGGAGTATCCCACTGACCATTTTATCATGTTGGATTTGGTTGTTAAGGTTGAAATTTCGGTAAGTTTGGGAGTATCCCACTAACCGTTTTATTGAGTTGAAATCTCAGATTGGAGTTGGGATATCGGCAGGTTTGGGAGTATTCCACTAACCATTTTATGGAGTTGGATTTGGAATCTTGGTAGGTTTGAAAGTATTGCACTAACCGTTTTATCGAGTTCGAATCTCAGATTGGAGTTGGGATATCAGCTAGTTTGGGAGTATCCCACTGACCGTTTTATGGAGTTGGATTTGGAATCTTGGTAGGTTTGGGAGTATTCCACTAACCGTTTTATCGAGTTGGAAACTCAGGTTAGAGTTGGAATTTCGACAGTCTTGGGTATGTCCCACTGACCGTTCTATCATGTTGGATTTGGGAATGTCGGCAGGCTTGGGTATGTCCCACTGACCGTTTTATGTAGTTGGGATATTGGCACGTTTGGGAGTATGCTACTGATCGTTTTTTTGAATTGGATTTGAAACCTCGGCAGGACCGGGTTTAATCCCACTGACCGTTTATATCACGTTGGGATTGGATTTTATCCTACTAACTGACCTTTTATGCTTACATGTTCCAGCTCACGGCAGAATAACTATAGGTAAATATTTGGTGTCTACGTCTTTGTCTCGAATTTCTTCGAAATTCAGACAAAGAGGGGCAATGTGTAGACACCAAAATTTTACTATTCATTTTATTCATATTTTTATTTATTTTACTCATTTTTTAATTTTTATTTCATTTTATATTGAAGAAAATCATTTCTTTTATCAAACACAAAAATTTTAGCATTTTTATTTCATTTTAGTTGATTTGTTTAAATTTTTGTCTATTTCCATTTTTTAAAGAAAATCATTGGAAAGAAAAACAAAAAAAAAAGGAAAGCAAGGCCACGCGTGTGTGAGCTGCAAACGAACCAAACCCTTTTCTTAGTTTCGTATCAGACACCATACGCGAAGTACAGAATCGAAATGCAGCTCGGTTCCATTTTTCTTTTCCACCATTTTTTCCACTGTTTTTCCTTCACCATTGGATCATGTTAATCCCTAATCACCTGACTTTCATCTAAGAACTAAGAAATATCTAGAAGGAAAACAATCCAAGGGCCCGTGAGGTGAGTATCAGAAGTGAGATTCTATCGGAGCCCTTGAGCTGAGGGTTTTGGGAGTCTTGATTTGCTATAAAAGTCTAGCAAAGGGAATCAAGAAAGAAGAGAGAATAAAGTGTGACGGCTATGGGAGGAGATAGAGGACAATGAGAGTGGCGGCTGCGTGGAGAGAAGGGTAGCGGGGAAAACTGGAAAAGAAAAGAAAAGAATCGAGAGAAAAAACTGGGGAGGAGTTTTCAGGTAAGAAGGAAGAAATGCTAGGAAAAGAGGGAGCAAGGTGTTGGAGCTGAGAGGAAAAAGACTGAAACAAGAAGGAAAAGAAGAGAATCTAGGGGTGGCGACTGAGAAAAACATCTGGAGAGTGAGAGCTGCTTCCAAGAGAGAAAAAGGAGGGTTTTGGGCTGAGGAAACCAAGCAAGAGAGCTCACGGTTGAGGAAAAGGAGAGAGGCAGTCGCAAGGGCAAGAAAAAGCAAGAGCGAAAGGGAGTTCTTTGGGGAGACCAAGAGGAAAATAGCAAGGAAAGGAGAGAGCTTCATGGGGTTTTAGGTTGGGAGGAAAGGCAGCACGGGGAAGAAAAGAAAAGGGGCAAAGGCTGGACAAGAAGGATTTATTTCTGTTTCTACACTTTATACGGTGCCCTTGAAGTCTCTTCACCAGAAATTTGCATCTTCAAATTTGGTATCTGGACGCAATCTTTTCGATCCTTCCTTGTTCACTGGACTCCATAAGGTGCTAAAGGTAATCCCTTTTGCCTTATGTCTTTCACGCAAGCTCAGATCTGTCTTAAGTACGTCAAAAAACCTTGCTGCATTTTGTTCACTTTGCTGTTTTTCTTCCTAGAACAGCCCATTGGCTAGGTTTTGTTGCATGATTCGTTACCTGATGCTTGTGCTTGGAAACAAAGTCTGATGTTTGATTAAGAAATGTAGCACGATTTTGAATGGACTGTGTGGTCTTGTTTTAAACTCCTTGTACAGACATTAGAGGTCATGAGTTCTTTTCCTAGTATCTCGCTTGTTTTTCATGGTCTGGATTTGCTGTATTTTCTGTTTAGTTGCTTTGATTGGATTTTCTGGGCTTGATGATCGTGGTTGAATGATGTTAGTTAAATGGGGGTTGTATCATGGGTTGTTGCTTGAGTTTATGGCTGGTATTCGTATGCTGAACAAACATAACCTAGAAAGATAACATGATGTTTTGGCAAAGTCTATTTTCTGATGTCTCCTCAATCGCTGCCGCCTCCCTTTTGTTGTTGTTTGTGTGATTTTTGATGTTGGTTTCAGCAATAAAAGGTTAAGTTGCGTATTTTTGCTAACTTGGAACTCATTTACATGATGTATATGATTGATGATGAAACCTAGAAGAAAGAAATGAAGACATAAGTCGTATAAAGTTTCCAGATTTGCATGATACTTTGTTTTGAACCCTTTTTGTGATTAAATCCGAGAGTTTTTATGTTGAAGAGTGAAAAAAATAGTTGGTGATCTTTTTGTTTTGGTTCAAAGTGGGTTTGATTGATATGTTAGTGGAGCATTTGGGATGGTGTTTGAGAATTGCACCAAGAACCTAAAATTGCAGATGAATTAGTTAAAAGCTGTTCTTTTGTTTTCCCTTGTGTGTGGTCTGGGTAGGAAATTGTTAGGATGCATAATATATGGTTGGGTTTTGATGCTAAGATGTATAAAGTGCTGTTTTAATTAAAAAGATTGTTGTTTGTTTGGATTTTATTAGCTAAATATGACATGAATGTTACAGTTGTGAAATTGCAACAGAAATAATAGAAGTAAAACTAGTTTGCCGAAAAGATTTCGTTTGCATGCATGGAATTCCTTTTTAAAATTGCATTTCAGCCCTTTGGTTTTCGGCTAATGCGACTTTGGCCCAATTAATTGAATAATTTAATCAATTGTATCCCCCTAATTTGCCTTTTTTTGTAATATGTTTTAACATAATTGTTGGATAGATTTTTAGTGGGATTCTAGGATAAAATTTGAAAGTTTAATAATCTTGATAAATTTTTGGTATTTGATTTGACTTTTTGGTTTAGATTTGAGTGATATTTTTTTATTTGGGGTTTTGGTCAGTGGGTTTTGATTCATTTTTGTGACCTTTATCATTTGATTGGTAGGTTGCACCTTAAGTCCTTAATTTTAATTTATTTCCTTTTAGACCCTTAATGTTTGAAATAATAATGATTTGACCCCTCAAACTTCTTTAATTTTTTCAATTGGGTCTTTGTTTGTTTCAGTTTGATGAATAGGAGTTGTTTAATTTGTTTGATTCAATTTCGTATTTCTTTCCATTTCACGTGATTATTTGTTAATTAAAGTGATGTCTTGACCTTTTCTTTATTTTTGGAGGGTAAATAAGCAACTTCACTTCATTAGGGCACCAATTCAAGGGAGGTACATTCTACCCCTTATTTTGATTTTTACTTGACCCTATGTGCCCCTATGTGACTTTATGTACTTAATTGCATGCCTTTTGAATGTTTTCATTCATTTCATTTATTTATTCGCTTTATTCGTTTTAATTTTGTATATTTATTTTAGTTCAATTTTGATAATTTGAAAGGCATTTGAATGCCAAGTTGTAATAGTTAGGGGGTTCAAGACCTGTATTTAGATAGAATATGTAATAGTTAGGTTTATTTCATTTCATTTCCCCCCTTAGATTGTAGTTAGGGCCCCAAGTGTAATAGTTAGGATTTTATTTGCTTTAATTGTTTGTGTGTTTTGCATGCTTATGTGTTACGTGTTATCCGCTTTCTTAGGGCCTTGTATCTAGATATCATGCTTATGTGTTATGTGTTTATGTGCTCTTATGTGTTTACTCGCTTTATTATGTTTTAATCTAGTTATAATCAATGTGTGACGTCACCACACTAGTCCAACGCTAGTTGTGGTCCATTTCCCGACTCCACACTAGTCCAACGCTAGTTGTGGTCCTTCACTCTGACTCTTCTCACTAGTCCAACGCTAGTGAGAATTCATAGATATGGGTAGTCCAACGCTAGACCCTTAGGAATCATTCACCCGTTAGATCATGATTGTGTGATGAAGTCACTTCATTTCATGCATGTTTTTCACTTTTTAGGATTTTTACCATGTTGCATGACACTTTGCTTATATATGTACATCTTTTACTCCATGTTGCCTCTTATATGTTTAGTCCTTATCCCATATTTTCCCTTATATGTATGTTCCTTACTCCTTTGTATGAAAACATGACATTAGACTTGCATTTCATATAGGGAAAATTAGAGATAGGTTAGTACATTTGCTTGATTAGATTAGGAGAAACAACCCTCAAATATGTAATATGGATGAGTTTGGCTCTCTAGTCTTAGCACGCTCGTATTCCCTCTATTAAAGAGAAAATCTAGTCACGAATCATAGTCCCCCGCACCCGTTATGATGCATTCCTTTAAACCATGTATATTTGTAAATTATTATTATTTTCTTTTCTTTTCTTAGAGTCTCATATTTTTGCATATTCGAGACCTCTTCGAAGAGTCATTCTTGGTCATCATAATTAATATGATTTGCACCAATTAAAATTCGAAGAGACATATTGCCCCTTCCGATATCCTCTTAGGTCTAGGATTGCATTCATGTAGTAATTTCCAAATGTGATAAATTTTTAAATTAAAATAAGAAAATTTTTTGACTAAATCACGCAACTAGCTCTAAGTTAGGTTGAAAGGGTGTCTTGGATTTTATCCTTGCCTTCCCTTTCTTCAAATGTGACTCCCGAATCTTTTTCTCTGATTTTTGAAGATTTGGAGTCGTTTAAAATGGGTTTTCTTTACTTTTTCTTTAAAAATTCATTTTAGGTGACTTGGTAAATCTTAACTCAATACCAAGTGGCGGCTCCTATTTTTTTCCATTAAAAATCCTTTTTAAACTATTATTTTTGGATCAAAATCGTCGCGCTTTTTAGTCCCATTTAGGCCCATATTTCTTTATTTTCTTAAAATCAAACTCTCATTTTTAATCAAAAATTAAACAAAAATCCATTTCTTCTAAACTCGTTATTTTTCATTTTTAAAAATGGGGCGCGTCATGTTTTTGTCATTTTTTTTGTTGTTGTTTTTCTTTTCCTAAAACAAACTTGCAAAAATGAGAAAAATACACATTAAAATGCAAGAAAATCAGTAACTTATCAAATAGATATAAATTCAAAAAAAATTAAAAATTGAAAAAAATTTGGTATCTACACCTACTAGTACAGAAGAGTAGGATTAACCCATTCTTCATCCAGATATATGCTTAAGCTTTTTTTTTTTGGTGTAAGTGGGAGACCTATTTTGGCAAAAAAAAAGGCTTCTAAGCTTTTGCCTTTATATATTTTTTTGTCGCAACGATAACAGTTCTATAACTTAATTTATGCTAATTTAAGGGGAGAGAAGTTGATGGAAGTTGAATCATTATAGGAGGAAAGCCACTGAAGGCAGCCACATATAATGGCAAATTGGTGGGAGGTCAAAGTTCAATCCTTACCTCCCACACTACCAAAACTTAAGTGTTTGGTGGTGACCACCCGCTCAAAGGGCTGATTTTTTGCTCTTGCATTTAGTTTGTCAAAATATGCAGGTTCATTCACTAGTATATGCAAATAGTGCCCGTTTCTTTATCGTATTTTTGTGGCCTTAGTAGATTAAATGAAAGTTGTTGCAAATAGCGTAACAAGAGAGCACAAGAAATATTACTCGACACTGCAGAAGAATGCATTCCAATAAGAGCATTTCACCAAAGAGCTCTTCTCTAGGACTGAAAGAAAAGAGCAATTCCACTTCTTTCATATTCAAACTATCTATAAGATGTTAGGTGGAGAGAAAATAATAGAAAATAAGATCAAACACCTAAAATTGTATCATTCTGGAGTCACAACAAGTATTTAGTACAACTTCTCTTTGAGCACCATTTACCAATTTTTGGTATCAATAGCTCACCAATCAAATATCAAGTTGATTGACACTCACAAGTAATAAATTGTTAGTATTCATGAGGATACAAAAACATATTAATTTCATGCACTTGTGCAGCAAGTAGCAGCACTTTAATTGTTCCTTGGCTATTAGCGGCTAACATGGTTGGGGTATCACTCTTCCAACATACTGCACTAATAAAGTAAGAACCTGCATCTTCGTCAGCATCATCCATTTTTGGAGAACCAAATTTATGCCAAGTGACAGGTCTAGCAATGGCCTATTCAGCATCAGTGTTTTACATCTTGCATTTTCAACCTCTGGAATACTTTTTTTCTTCTTGAAAACCCCTTTGCAACTAATAATTTTCTTATCCAAAGGTGGTTTCACAAGAACCCAAATTTCATTTTGGTGGAGAGACTCAATTTCTTCATTGGTCATTGTGAGAATCTAAAAATTTTGCTAATTTATCTAGTTTAACTACATGGCACTTTATTTATTTAGTCATCTATTTATTTATTTATTGATTTAATAATGATTGTCTTAGTGCTTTTATTAAATTTTCATGTGGGAGTTAGTATGTGGGGTTAAATGAGATTTTTGTTTTTAGTGGGATATGAAAGGAACCTTTTGGAAAAAAAGGGAGTTTAGTGCAATAAGAAACTACCAGAAGTGACATGGGTCACCATAAGAGAGCTAAGTTTCTTTCTTTGACCCTTGACTAAGCTTTTCTACCATTTAATATTTCGTTTCTTGTCTTAAAACGAAACAAAACAAATTAAAGAGAAAGGGAGAGAGAGAACCATGGGCTAGGGAGGAAAAAGAGAGGAAAAAAATTCATCCAAACTAACTTCAATCTTGCTTGGATTTTGAGGGAAAAAAGAAGGAGATAGCTTATGGTTTTCTTCCATCTTGGCTTAAGTTTGGAGAGGAGAAGATTTGGTGGTTGGAAGTTCATCTTGATTGGAAAGCAAAAGAGGTAAAATGCTAGATTAACCTTCTTTCTTTGTCTTATGTTAAAAATAAGGTTGATTGTTGAATAAAGACATGATATGGTGGTGAATCTTTGTAGTTTTCAAGTTGATGGTTCTTGTGCTTCTTATTTGAGTTTGGGTTTGTATATGTATATGATTTATGGTGGTTTCTTGTTGAGATTTTGGCCTTATATATATCTAATATTATGTTGGAAATGAAACTCTATGGACTTGCTAAGTATGGTTGGTTGGATTTGGTAAATTAGTTGGAGACATGTTGGAAAAGTTAGAAAGAAATTTCTAGTTGCTGACCGAACGGAAAGGCCGAAGTTGCAGTCTAGATTTTGAAATTTTTATCATGATTCCAGGCTTGGTTTTGCTCAAAATAATTTATACTGCTTTAGCCTACAAGTGTGTGCTGAAATTTGATTAAAAACATGCATTTTAATTGGCTTATACCTCACATTTTGACCAAAAACCATGGCTGGAAATTTTCGCAGGAGACTCTGAGCAGTTTTGGGAAATCTGTCATATCTTGGTGTAGAAAAATCCAAATTGAGTTCTGTTTATTGTGTTTGAAACTAGATTTAGAGTAATGTCTACTGTAAAAATTTCATAATTTGTCTCAATTCCTATGAATATCTGTGATTTTCCAAAATTGACTGAATTTTCATTCCTATTCTGTCTTTCTACTGGATAAAGCAGCCGCTTGAGATTGAATTTTGGCTGACTTGTGGACAGAATCTTGCAAAGGTGTCTTCTGAGAAATTGTAACCATTTGAATCTATTTTCCAATGGTATAAAGTTTATAAATTTTGGACTTAAGAAACTTGAGATATGATTTTCAAAATAGTATTGTGCAAAACTGAAGAAAATTCTGTTTTCCTAAAACTGTTCTTGCTTTCATTTCCAACTTCAAGTTGGGGTTGTTGAACCATCTTGAGCTTGGTTTTATGTTTGAAGTAGAGATAACTTGGTTGGTTTGGAGGTGATTTTCTTTTGAATAATGTGACTTGACGTAGTGGATCTCATGGCACTTTATATATGTGATTTTAGGACGTGAAAGTGAGGTTGGAAGTGCACGCGAGGCGAACAATTGAACTTGTACCGTGGTGAGTGTTCTTTGCATGTGTGTGGTTTAAATGACTATATGAAATGTTTGTACTAAATGTTAAATACTTTCCAATGATTATTAAAAGAATTTTTAATGGGCGAGTGCGTACTTCGTCACACTCGACCCAAGCAAAGGTGAATTTTCAATGATTGAATGTTACTTGCGTATGAATGTAAGCCTTTGGCTGAATTGGAGCCTTGCCCTTCGTTGTCAGTTGACTCGAGCCAGTAATAGACTCCGTCGGGCGGCTGGTGACTCTAGGACAATATTTGGTATACTCGAGTATTACCACGAAGTCTGGTGGAGAACTAACCAGTGAATTCAATGCAATGAAATCAATGAATGAATGACATGAACACTGAAGGAGTTTTCACTTGCAAATGTTTTCTAATGTCGGAGGGATAAGGAAAATGGTTGACGAACGAATGAATGAGTGACTTGAATGAATGGCTGCAAGTGAGCATGTATTCTTTCAATGAATGAATGATTGATTTTGAATGACTGCTTATTACTGTGCAAAGTGTGCAAAGTGCTAAATGTAAATGTTTCTGTGTTTGCTTGCTTGATTGCTTGTTTGAGAACCTCACTGAGCTTTTAGCTCATTCCGTTAGTTTGTTTTCCTTACAGGAGTGGAGGCCGGAGCAAGTAGGCATAAACTAGGGTGTATAACTTTCATGTAGTTGTACTTTTGTAGATGAGACGTATTAGGAATCTTTGAAAATGCAATCCTATGCTTTACTTTTGGATTGTGAATTAAGTTTGAATTACTGGTTGGAAATAGAACTTTTATATTAATTTCGAGACTTGAATGGCTATTTCAAGAACGTTAGTGAGCGAGTCCTGACGAGAACTGGGCAGGTGGGGTCGTCACAGGTGGCATCAGAACTCTTATCGAGCTCATGCCGGGAGAGTGTTTTCGGACTGTGGGAATTGACCTGTAAGTGTGGAATGAATCTCTATTGTAGAGGAAAATTAGATATGTATGTTGGGTAGGAATCTCAAATGTGGTTGATTTCCTCTTGAGAGTGGCCAGCTCGAGTTGTGAATTATCATATTTTTAGATTCTTATACCCGAGTACCAAAGAGTTGATACCTTTATGATAAGTCGATATCACGAGTAATATTGGAGTAAGTCTGGATGGCGAAAATCAAGGTATGGGGGATGCGAATAGTCTGGACTTGGGATATATTGAAGATATTAGTGAGATACAGGACCCTTATTATTCAAGTGTACATACTTGGTTGTATTTTTTCGAGTTTTGATTAAGAGTAGTGCTTGAACAATACCTAGGGTCAATGTCCAATAGGGTAGAGATTTGAGAATTACGAACGTGAGTTCAGGCAGTTGGAAGGACACGTATTTCCTTGTTTTGCCATTGTATGTATTTTTACTCGTGACGTTACAATGCTACTAAGTATAGTATTTGCTTTTGTTTTATGCACCTGGTTTTGATCTGCTTGATATCTATAGTATTTTGTGATTTGTTGTATGAACTTGGTATGTTATAAATATGCTAAGCATGTTTCCATATATTTGGCTTTGTTTTGTGATGTGAAAATGTCTTTATTTTGGCTACTATAGCCGATTTATTTTATTTATGACCTATAGAGCTTGTTTTGAAAAAAAAAAAAGAGAGAAGAGAGAATGGAAGGAAGACGAAGTCGTGGACGTGAGGGTAGTCGTGGTCGAGGGGCTAGGCCAACTCAAGAATCAAGAGAAGAACGAGAAGCTGCAGCAGAGCAACAACGTGAACCCAGTGCGGAAACAGGGGATCAGGTAGCGACGGCCATACAACGAATGACTGATATCTTGACGCGTCTAGTAGAACAACAGGGTCAAACACCTGATAACCAACCTAGGGACCCTGAAATTGTGAGAACCTCGAAAAAAGTGCTTACATATATATATATATTCATCTAGGTATATTCCAATTGCCTATTGATTCTTAAATAAATCCTATCTCTATTCCTACTTGTTTTTAAATAAGTACGTAAAAGTAGTTTTTATGTTACAAACAACTTAATTGTGCAAAATATTAAAATTATTTGATTCTTGCCAATATAAATTAATACTTCTTGGCGTAAATTATTTTAATGCCTTGAGAATAATTCTTTGAGTTCCGATAGCCAAGTCTAAGCGTTAATAATATTAAGTGTCAGCGGAAATCCTTTACAGTTACATTTAGAACATTAAAATCTCGATAATTGAACTTTTGCAAGAATAAAATACTAGTAGGCTAACAAATTTCATTTGAAGTAAAAATTTTGGAATTAGCTTACGAATGAGGACTTAAGTGGAAGGTCGAATAAGATGCTAAAAGACTAAATCAGCCCTCCTCCATTTCAAAATTTACCATGCCCGTATTATCTCCATTCCCGCCATTGGAAATTATTACATACCAATTCATAGATTAACTAAACATATTTTAGTGCTACGTTAATCGTTCAATCAATTTCCTAAAAATTCGAAGGTGTAAGAATTTGTGAGGTTAAGGAGAAAATTTCAGATTGGTAACTCGGATGTATTAATGTCGAAAGGCTAAACTAATCCATCATATTAACCAATCCATTATACGACCAATAGGCTATAGATTAAGTGGGAAGCTTGGGACGTAAAAACTTCGACAATTAAGTTTCTTTTTTTTTGCAAACTTAGTATAGCATTAAGTGTTTAAATTACATTTGGGGTAAAATTTTACAAATTAGAATAGAACTAAGGACGTAAGTGGATATTAGGAAGAGATGTGAAAAGACCGAAACACCCCTCCACTATTAACCATGCAGCCACTCCACGGACAAGCTCAAAATTTCAGCATTTCTAATCCTTTCCCACCGGCTTCACTCTCCACTCCAAACAATCCAGCTGTATCCACGGTCGGCCATTCCATTTTATCAACCTCAAATCACTACAAATACTACACTACCCCAATTTTAAATCATCCCAGCACTTGTAATCACCATTTTTCTCCTCTGCCACGAACCGAGAGCGAAAAGAAAGAAAGAACCGCGAGCTTACCTCGTTCTGTCCGCAAGCTAGAAGGAAAAAGGAGAGAGACCTGCAGTCCTTCTTCACCTCATCTGTGAGCTGGAGAAGAGGACCGAAAGCCATCACTTCTTACATCCGCAAGCCTGAGCAAGAAAAGAGTGAGACTGTGAATTTCACTTCTGTTCTGTCCGAGGGAAAGAGAGAGAGAAAGGTGAGTTGTGCGAGTTACCCACCACCATCCCCTTCATCACTGCCGAGCTATCCATTTTCCCTCCTCATCTGCACCCAGCTGGGATCAATCCAACAATCAACGCCACGGTCTGCAATAGCTGAACCCGAACCAACCATACCAAGCTCACCAGCGAGCCGAGAAAAAATTAAATTTGGTAGCTGCTAGTCGCACAACTTGAACTCCCAAGCCGAGGTAAAATCCGGTCCTAGACTAACTAACTATAGGTAGATGATGCTGGTTATAAGCTTGCATGTAATGGTTAAGCACTTGGATGATGAAATCAAAGGATAAGAAATCTGATTTTTGACAGAGATGGTTCGGCCGAGAGCTGAAATGAAAATGCAGCATTAATCTTGCTTATTTGGAGTAATTTGAGCTGACAAACGTGATTATATCACTAAGAATCAGATGATTAAGTATTGCATGAGGATAATCAATCGGCTAAGCAAGAAATTAAGATGAAACAAAAGAATTTGTTGCATGCAATTTTATCCGAGCTCGGTTGAGCTTGATTAGGAATAATGCAGTTTTACTTGGTTTATTTCTTGACAATCGGAGCTTGTAACTGTGATTAGCTGGTTAATAACAAGATGATTAAGCTCTGCATGCAACTCATTAGCTCGGTAAAGCAAGAAAAAAATAAGAATAAAATGCAAACTGTCGCACGCAACTTCATCCGAGGCTAGCTGAACCAATTTCTGGAGATTTGGATGATTTTCGTTGTTGATCGAATCTGAGTTTTGAACTAGAAATGTTAATCAGTTAGTTAAGTAATTGCATGTTGAATTTGAGTACTTAAATCACTGAATGAGCCGAGGAAAAATTTGATTTAAGACTAACGAGCTGCTGGAAATTTTCTTTGGTAATCTGAGAGACTGGAGCTGGAAAATTTAGACGATTATAGTTGTTGTTTGCATATGATTTTGAACTGGAAATGTTAATTGGCTAGTTAAGAGTTTACACGTCGAATTTGAGTACCTAATACCTTGTTTTAGCCGATGGAAAATTTGGACATACGACTATTGAGTAGCTGGAAAATTTTGGAAACTGAGAGGTTGAACCGGAAATTTAACTTGTTTCTGGAATTTTTTCCTTGGAATCAAATGGTTTAGAAATGCATGAGAAAGGCGTGTTTTAAGCCTAGTAAGCTGCATAGATGTGAAACTTTTGATACGATTGATAATTTGGTTGAAAATGGTGAAGCAAAGTGCTGGAAAAACTTGCAAATTGCCGCGGGAATGAAACTGAACCTTGTAGTGGTTTCTGAATTTGTTTTCTTGGAGGATAATGATTGGATATGCTTGAAAAATGTTGTCATAAGTTTTGTAAGATACTTAGTAGTGAAACATCTGATGTGCTGGAGGATTTAAACCAGAAATGTTGAAATGTAGTTGCTGGAAAATTTTCCATTCCTAGTCGAGTTTGGATAAAGAAACTATTTATTAAACTTTCATGAATTTTGGGGCTGTAAAACACCAACTTATTGTTTATTCGTTGTCAGAAATGTTTTTTGGATGCTAAGGGCTAATGATTGATGAAGCCCTTGGCTATTTGAATAACTTTTACAAGCATTTCAGTTTTGATGGAATTTAACTGCTGGAGTTACTTGTTATTATTTCTACTTGTTTGATAAAACCCTTGTGATTTAGTTGATGGAATTGTTTGGAGGCCTTGCATTTATTTTGTCCAATTGTGATCTGATATGAGTATGTTGGATACCAAGAGCTAATGATTGACGAAGCCTTGGTCTTTTGTTTAATTCTTGATCAGCAATGAATCTGTTAAAACCTAGGGCTAATGATTGACGAAGCCCTAGTGAGATTTCTATTTGAAATGTGAGTTGGCTATATTGACGAATCTGAAATATTACGTGCTTGTGAATCGGAATCGTAAGGAATCCGTTTTGGTCCTGTGAACTTGAGAAAGTTTTAAGCAAGCTATTTAAATATATCTTCACTCTAGCATGGTACGATAAAACTTAGTATGGTATGTTAAAGTTAGAAATTTTGTGTAGGGATTTTCTAAACCTTGCCGACTCGATATTTCTTCCTTTAAGCTTAAACTAGCCTTATTACTTTCAGAAAATGATTTCACTAGTTTCTAAAACCCTAAGTCTTGATCTATTTCCTTTTCTTTCCTTAAAATTGTCCCTGGCTAGTTGTCTAGAGGAAAATTTCCAAAATACAAGATTTTAGTGACTTTAACTAAAAATAACAGAAAACTTACTCGGCCAGAAAATTTACTTTAAATAAAATAGTACTAGCCGCACTCTTATAAAGAAAAGTATTTTAAGGAAAGCCATATAAAACATTTCCTACTTTTACTAAATTTTAATCCTAAGTGGATGGTCGAATTATTTCGAGAAAATAAACTAGTAATATACTAGATAACCTTTTATATTTAGAACTTGAATAGAAAACTTATAGTTTTAAAAACTTGGTTTTCTAGGATTTAGCGAGGACGCGGATTTCGACTCCCAACTTGACATCTGAACTTCACTCTTGGTGAATGTCCGTACTTGTTCTATCACTAAAGTGTTAAAGTGCTTTCTTGACTTGTTATGTGATATTTGGAAAGTGGTTTTTCCGAACCATCGAAGTGGCAGTGTGTACTTTATCGCACTAGCCTTTCGAGTGGTAACTTGCTTGAAATGTTTTTGTGAATATCTTGCTCGCACTTGCTAAGTACTGAGTAGGGGAATGTACCACACCTGTGGGTGGGAGGGCCTCTTATCCTATCTCAAGTACTAAATCACCAGGCAGGGGAATGTACCACACCTTAGGGTGGGAGGGCCTCTTATCCTGACCTGGTAACTACGTCTTGACTGGAGCGTGGACTCGTCAACTAATCTACCAGGCAGGGGAATGTACCACACCTTAGGGTGGGAGGGCCTCTTATCCTGACCTGGTAACTACGTGTTGTGACGTCGTTGGGTGAATCCCTCGACTAGTTTATAAAAAGGTATACTCGAGTATTACCGCTTTCATATTTGGTGTGCGGGCCCGGGACAGGGGTATGATTGGTGACGGGTTAATAAAAAGAAAAAGATCTACATGGACCGTAAGTAGTGAGAGTTGACGGAGGGTCAACTACGATGACTTTTGATCAAGCGAGGAGAATGGCTCCTGAGAGCCCCTGTATCCTACCTTGTGCTGTTATTCGCTTTCCTATTTGTTTACTTTAGTCGAAATCAATACTTGCTATTTGTTTATTTGATTGCATGTTTGGGGGCACCACTGAGTTTTAGCTCACCCCATGTTTATTTGTTTTCCTTGACAGGTCTTGAAGTTTGAGAAATCTGAGCTACTTATATTTTCTTATGAATGTATTTGAACTTTATTACTTCGTTTTGCGGTTTGTAATGTATTTGAATTAAACGATATAGTTTTGTTTTGGGGTTGCCACTTGAAGCTGGAAAAGTGTAAACCCTAATTCTGATATTTGGCTATCTTCAGATGCTGTTATCTCTGAAGTTAATGTTGTGTTAGCAATTGATTTATTTTGGGAGATTCGTTATTGTAATAGTTTAGGTTATTATTGGAAAGGTTTTAGGTTAGATTGCTTGCTTGAGTCCTGACGAGAGTTGGGCAGACGGCCCGCCAACCCTCTGGTTCGCCTTAGGGGGAAGTGGGGTCGCCACAGAAATAAGAGAGAATAGAGCACTAGAGCGTTTTCAAAAGTTTGCTCCCCCTAAGTACCTTGGAGGGCCTGATCCAGAGACAGCTGAGCATTGGTTGGAGGCTATGGTTAATATTTTTACGGTCTTGAATTATACGGAGAAAAGACAAGTGGCATTTGCTGTCTTTCAATTTGAGGGACCCGCTCGGGCATGGTAGAATGTTATTAGGGTAAAGTGGGAGAGCGAACAGACGGCATGGATTTGGGTAAATTTTATGAGAGAATTTAATGAGAAATACTTTCTACCTCTTGTTCGAGAGAAGAGAGAGGACGATTTCATTAGGTTACGCCAAAGAATGGTAAGTGTGACCGAATATGAAACACAATTCACCAAACTGTCCAAATTTGCTCTGGAGTTGGTGGTTACGGAGCAAAGAAGAGAGACGGTTTATCCACGGGTTGAATATAGAGATCCAAGAAACTTTAGCAGCAGCTCAAGTTAATACTTTTACTGAAACTCTTCAGAAGGCCCAAAAGATTGGGAATGCAAAGTCACAAGTAAAAACTTTTCAAGTGCGAAAAAGGAGTGCACCTAGTTGTACATCTGAGGAATTTAGGGAAAATGTAACGCCTTCCAAAGTAAGAAGAGTGAATCTTTCACCTTACCCACCATAAACATTAGGAACCCTAGAAGAAGGTTCTACAAAAGGAAGTCAAATAGGACAAGAAGAAATTTCTCGAGAAGGCCAAAAGGTGGCTCCTCGCGTAACCTGTAGATACTGTAGGAAGACGAATCACATTGAGGAGGATTGCTGGAGGAAGGGGCGAAAGTGCTTGATTTGTGTGAATTCAAACCATCAAATTAACAACTGCCCGAGAAATCAGCAATGAGGAAATAATGCTCAACAAATGGATAGAACCAC
The DNA here is from genome assembly GCF_003713205.1 of Coffea eugenioides. Taxonomy (NCBI): domain Eukaryota; kingdom Viridiplantae; phylum Streptophyta; class Magnoliopsida; order Gentianales; family Rubiaceae; genus Coffea; species Coffea eugenioides. The sequence goes on from NC_040039.1 coordinate 31,029,752, forward strand.
CCTTAAATAAGCTAGAGAGAGAGGAAACAGATCAAGAGTGCCAGCGCGGGTATATGCCATAGACAAGCAACAGGCTCCAGAATCATCTGAGGCAATGGAAGGTAAAAAAAAAAATTTCGAGGACTAAATTTTCTTAAGGGGGAGAGAGTGTGAGAATCTAAAAATTTTGCTAATTTATCTAATTTAACTACATAACACTGTATTTATTTAGTCATCTATTTGTTTATTTATTGACTTGATAATGATTGTCTTAGTGCTTTTATTAAATTTTCATGTGGGAGTTAGTATGTGGGGTTAAATGAGATTTTTCTTTTTAGTGGGGTGTGAAAGAAATCTTTTCGAAAAAAAAGGAGTTTAGTGCAATAAGAAACTACTAGAAGTGACATGTGTCACCATAAGAGAGCTAAGCTTCTTTCTTTGACCATTGACTAAGCTTTTCTACCATTTAATCTTTCCTTTCTTATCTTAAAACCAAACAAAACAAATTCAAGAGAAGGGAGAGAGAGAACCGTGAGCTAGGAAGGAAAAAGAAAGGAAAAAATTCATCCAAACTAGCTTCAATCTTGCTTAGATTTTGAGGGAAAAAGGAAGGAGATAGCTTAGGGTTTTCCTCCATCTTGGCTTAAGTTTGGAGAGGAGAAGATTTGGTGGTTGGAAGTTCATCTTGGTTGGAAAGCAAAAGAGGTAAAATGATAGATTAACCTTCTTTCTTTGTCTTATGTTAAAAATAAGGTTGATTGTTGGATAAAGACATGATATGGTGGTGAATCTTGGTAGTTTTCAAGTTGATGGTTCTTGTGCTTCATATTTGAGTTAGGGTTTGTATATGTATATGGTGATTTCTTGTTGAGATTTTGGCCTTATATATATCTATTGTTATGTTGGAAATGAAACCCTATGGACTTGCTAAGTATGGTTGGTTGGATTTGGTAAATTAGTTGGAGAAATGTTGGAAAAGTTAGAAAGAAATTTCTAGTTGCTGACCAAATGGAATGGCTGAGCTTGTAGCCTAGATTTCAAAATTTTTATCATGATTCTAGGCTTGGTATTGCTCAAAATACTTTATACTACTTTAGCCTACAAGTGTGTGCTGAAATTTGATTAAAAGCATGCATTTTTAAGTGGCTTAAACCTCACATTTTGACCAAAAACCATGGCTGAAAATTTTCACAGGAGACTTTGAGCAGTTTTGGAAAATCTGTCATTTCTTGGTGTAGAAAAATCCAAATTGAGTTTTGTTAGTGGTGTTTGAAACTAGATTTAGATTAATTTCTACCGTGAAAATTTCATAATTTTTCTCAATTCCTATGAATATCTGTAATTTTTCAAAATTGACTGAATTTCCATTCTTGTTCTGTCTTTCTACTAGATAAAGCAGCAAATTGAGATTGAATTTTGACTGACTTGTGGATAGAATCTTGCAAAGGTGTCTTCTGAGAAATTGTAACCCTTTGAATCTATTTTCCAACGGTATAAAGTTTATAAATTTTGAACTTAAGAAACTTGAGATATGATTTTTGAAATAGTATCGTGCAAAACTAAAGAAAATTCTATTTTCCTAAAACTGTTCTTACTTTCATTTCCAACTTCAAATTGGGGTTGTTGAACCATCTTGAGCTTGGTTTTATGTTTGGAGTGGAGATAACTTGGTTGGTTTGGAGGTGATTTTCTTTTGAATAATGTGACTTGGCGTAGTGGATCTCATGACACTTTATATATGTGATTTTAGGACGTGGAAGTGAGGTTGGAAGTGCACGCGAGGCGAACAATTGAACTTATACTGTGGTGAGTGTTCTTTGGATGTTTGTGGTTTAAATGACTATATGAAATGTTTGTACTAAATGTTAAATATTTTTCAATGATTGTTAAAAGGATTTTTAATGGGCGAGTGCATACTTCATTACACTCGACTCAAGCAAAGGTGAATTTTCAATGATTGAATGCTACTTGCACATGAATGTAAGCCTTTAGTTGAATTGGGCCCTTACTCTTCATTACCAGTTGACTCGAGCCAGTAACGGATTCCGTCGGGAGGCTGGTGACCCTGGAACAATGTTTGGTATACTCGAGTATTACCATGAAGTCTGGTGGAGAATTGGCCAGTGAATTCAATGCAATGAAATCAATGAATGAATGACATGAACACTGAAGGAGTTTTCACTTGCAAATGTTTTCTAATGTCGGAGGGATAAGGAAAATGGTTGGCGAACGAAAGAACGAGTGACTTGAATGAATGGCTACAAGTGAGCACGTATCCTTTCAATGAATGAATAATTGATTTTGAATGACTGATTATTACTATGTCAAGTGTGCAAAGTGCTAAATATAAATGTTTCTGTGTTTGCCCGCTTGATTGCTTGTTTGGGAACGTCACTGAGTTTTTAACTCATTCCGTTAGTTTGTTTTCCTTACAGGAGTGGAGACCGGAGCAAGTAGGCATGAACTAGGGTGTATAACTTTCATGTACTTGTACTTTTGTAGATGGGATGTATTGGAATCTTTGGAAATGTAATCTTATGCTTTACTTTTGGATTGTAAATTAAGTTTGAATTACTGGCTGGAAATGGAACTTTTATATTAATTTCGAGACTTGAATGGCTATTTCAAGAACGTTAGTGAGCGAGTTCTGGCGAGAATTGGACAGGCGGTCCACCAATCCCTTGGGTACGTTCTAGGAGGAGGTGGGGTCGTCACAGTCATAATCAAACACCTTGCAAAATCATCATAAGAAATTGCCTCTGAATAAGTAGTAGGTTCTGCAACTTCATTAGTTTTTTCTACAACAGACAAAACATATGCAACCAAATCTATATATCTTTGTGGTGGTCGAATATCCCTTCTTGATCTATTTTTGGCTATGAAATATTGCTCCTCATTTGAATTAGTTTCATCAGTAGATTCAGATGCATTTACTAGCATTTGTTGAATAAAAGTACCAGAACTATCAATCTCAAACGCCACTTGCTTTTGCATATTATCACCTGCATGACAAGAATTAGAAGACTCTTTCTTGAAAGATAACATAGTAAATTCATCAAAAATAACATCTGTACTGATCATAAATTTTAAAACTTTTGGATCAGGACACCACAATCTGTATCCTTTCACCCCAAAAGCATACTCAACGAAAATACACTTTTTAACTCGATGTTGTAATTTTTCATCATTTACGTACATGTATGTTAGACACCCAAAAATTTTAAACCAGAATAATCAGCAGCAGTACCAAACCAGACTTTCTCAGGAGGTTTGAAACTAAGGGCTATAGAAGGAGTACGGTTGATAATATAACAAGCCATAGAAATCGCCTCTGTCCAAAAGTCCTTTGTCAACCCTGCATTAGAAATCATGCACCTTGCTCTCTCTAAAAGTGTTCTATTCATACGTTCGGCCACAACATTTTGCTGAGATGTTATCATGACAGTACGATGCCGAACAATGCCATCATTTTTGTAAAATTTATCAAATTATATTTACAAAATTTCATGCCATTATCTGTTCTAAGCTGTTTGATATGTCTACCTGTCTGTTTCTCAATCGAAACTTTCCATTGCTTAAAAGTGAAGTAAACATCATTCTTAAGTTTAAAAAAATAAATTCAAAATTTCCTTGAATAATCATCAATGAAAGTCAACATATACTTGGTACTATTCTTAAACGGAACACGAGATGGACCCCTGATAAGTGACTATTTTGTGCTATATTTGGATGATATTTTATTCCACTTTTAGTTACTTTTGTAATATTATAGGAAGAAAATAGTCAATATTTGTTAGAATTGGTTCTAAGTGCAATCCAATGCTTAAATGAGATATTTGTCCCTTTTACTTACACATTTTTGGTTATTTTTATAGGAGTTGGAAATGGACTTCCATTTTTATGAGAAATAGGCTTATATTATGATGATTGAAGTCCTAAAGTTCGTAAGGATGATGAGTTTCAAAAGTGGTTCGAGCTGCTAGAAAAAGATTACTAATAAACTTGTCAAAAATGGAAGTCAACTCGAATCCCTCCGAATAATCCGATCAGTTTTTGGAGGGATTCTTTGAAAGGATTCGAGGCAGAGAAATTTTAGTGAAGCAGGGGACAAATCCCTCCAAGGAATCTGGCCGAAACTTGGAGGGATTGTTTGGAGAGATTCCGATCAACAATACCGGTTTCCACTTGCGCAACTTGTTTTTGCCTCCATTCTTTCTCACCTTTTGAAGGATAAATTGTACAAGATTTGTAACTGTAAAAAGGAATATTCTAGCAATAATTCTTGACTTTATTTCTTCCATAATGATGTGAATTAATTTGGAGCCAAAATTATTGACTTATTTAGAGTTGTGTTCACATTGAAGATGCAAGTGAACAACTTGAAAATTTCTATATAAATAGGAGTTTGTGTCTTCATTTGAGGAGTTTTACAGAGGGGTGAAGAAACACCACAAAATGTAGTTTTTATATAGTTTTTAACTCTTTAGTTAGATAGTGTAGGATAATTTTAGTTTTTGCTAGTCATCCTTTCTTTTGTATTAGTTAAATGAAGATGCAATTGAAGGATGAAGAAGGCAAGGAGAGAGCTCATGTGACAAGGGTTGCTCTACCTTCATAACTCTTTATCTTTTGTAATTGATTCTTAAGTTTAGTTAATATGCAAGTTATGGATTTGTATTTCAATATGTCTTTCTAAATTTAATACCTTGGGTTTTAGTTGAACTTTCTATGATTGTGTTGCATTAATTTCTTGGCTATTTGATGCTTTTATTTTGAACAAGTTATTTAGCACTTTTGCTCCTCTAAATCATAATTAATTTGGTACCATTAATTGTGATTATGTAAAGGTGTTGTTTCTTCAATGAAAATTGAGATTTAACACTAGTTCAAGAAGTACTAAACCTATGGAGTACACTCACGAGAGTAGAGGTGCACCTATGTGATTTTAGTGGCTTGTTCCATGTAATTTCATAGAGGTAATTAACTTGTAACTAATTTCATAACCATGATAGTAGGTATGAATTAGTTATAAATATAATTGATTCACTACGAAAGTGGGTTTCACACGCATAAGAAAATTACGTCATAATTAGCCAAAATAGTAGTATTTAATGATCCAAAAATAGCACTTGCATGAGTAGATAGGGATACCATAACCTAAGAAACTTTCATTTGCTATTTTCTTACATAATTTAACTTAGTTTTATTTCCTTTAATTTGTTAATAGTCTAAATAATAGAAAAATTTTAGTAGGGTTGGTAGTTATCTATTCTTCCCTGTGGGCTCGTTTTCGACCCGTATACTTGCAAAAAATTGTATGTGGGGTATTTAGAACTTTATAAATATAAAATTTAATTGTGGAATGAGTTTAATTGCTATATGTATACTCTATGCTTGTCAACCCCATAAATCTGAATGAATGTAATCAAGAGTACCTTTCGTCTTATGAATTGTTGGTGAATTGAAATTTACTCTTTTCTATTTTCCAAAAATATAGTGCTCATAGAATTCCAATAGTCTAGTACGCTGATCGCAAAGAAGTTCCCTTTTGTTTAGTATGTCCAAACCTTTCTCGCTCATTTGTCCCAAATGCATATGACATAATTTGGTGATGTCAGAATCAGATAAAGATGATGATGAAATAGCAACTAAACCTGTGATAGTAGATTACTGCAAAATATACAAACTACTAGATCTGCAAGCTTTCATAATAATAAGAGCACCTTTAGAAACCTTAATAATGTCATTTTCACCTGTGTATTTGTACCTAAGAGCCTCCCGAGTGTCCAAAGAAATGAGATTCTTTTTCTAATCAGGAACATATCAATATTAGTGAGCGTCATCATAATATCATCATGCATTTTAATTCGAACTGTACTCTTACTAACAACATCACAAACGGCATTATTGTCCATCAAAACAATTCCACCATTACAAATTTTATAAGTGAAAACAAATCCCTATTGGGACACATGTGATAAGAGTATCTCGAATCTAAAATTCATTCATTTTTGGACCTTATCCTGTCATCAATCACAAAGAAAATATTTTCATTATTCTCATCAGTTGTAACATGAGATTCGACAGTTTCAGTATTTTTCTCACCAGGTTTTTCTTTTTTCTTTAATCTATTGTCGATTTAAAATAATTTGCCTTAATGTGCTCCATTGTATGACAATAATTGCACTCCAAATTTCTATATATGAATTTAAATCTAGATTTGGATCTAATACTGTCAAATTCTCTTTTTTGGTTCTGCCTCTAACAACTAGGCCTTCTACCTAACCTCCATTAATTCCCTTAATAATGTCCCTATCTATCTACATCTTAGATTTTAATGTAGATTTAATTTCCTAATACGAAATTATTTCTTTTCCATAATTCATAGTATCGCAAAAATATTTAAAGGATTGGGGAAGGGAACACAAAAGTTACAGGGCTTGTTCCGCATCATCAATTTTCAAATCTATATTTTTCAAATCCATAATAATGAAATCAAATTTATCAAGATATGAGAGTATAGATGTATTTTCAGTCATTCGAAACATATGCAGGCTTTGCTTTAAATAAAATCGATTCTCAACTGTCTTCTTTATGTACAAACTTTAAGTTTGTCCCACATGGCGTTTGTCAAAATCTCAGTGGTTACCTCCCGCAAAATCTTGTCAGAGAGATTTAAGATAATACTGAACCAAACCTTCTTATCTATCTCAGTATAATTTGCATTTGTCATACTCTCTGGCTTTTTCTCAACATCCTGTATCGCTAAATCAACTCCATCTTGAATTAAAATGGCTTCCATCTTGAGCTGTCACATCTTGAAATTAACATTCCTATCGAATTTTTCAACAACAGTTTTTGTTATTGTCACTATTGCCATAAAATTCAAAACTTTCAAAGAAACTCTGATACCAGTTTGTTAGATCTGGTCCTAGGAATATGGTCAAAGGATTTTTGGCAACTCTGAAAGACAAATAACAAAGCAAAAAATAAATAAAACAATAACACAGAAATTTACGTAATTCGGTCAAATTGATCTATGTCCACGAACGAAGGAGGAATTAAATTTCACAGTAAAGAAAAGAGTACAAAAATGTCTAGGAAAGTGGTCCTAGGGCCAAAACATCTAATACTAAAAATATAAGAGAGTCCAAAATATTTTACTAAACAAAAGGGTTAATATCCCAAAGGCCCAAATAGCCCACTAATACTTGCTTGGTTTGGTGTGTCTAATCCCATCACGGGCTCACTCTATTTATAACCAACTAAGAAAAAGACTTCCTTGTACAAAAAGCGACGTGGGACAAAGCCACATATAACACAGGGTGCTGTCGGTTGATGCAAAAGCAAGCTCATTGGTGGACAAAAACTTCACATATGAAACGGCTTTCTTATGCCCACTAAATATGTAAAGTGGGTTGCTGGTGTTTCTCAAATCATAATAGTAGATATGGTGGTCTGCAGAGCCAACCAGCAAAATGGAAAAATATGTGAAGTTGCTCGTAACAGCAACATGATACAAGGTAGCGATCACCTTTTATGGAAAACCACATTCAGTTATTTGGACAAGTAATCAACCAGATTCTGCGAATTTCGTAGAAGTAAATAGACTCCAGATTAAGAATAAGGCTGATAACAAAAAATACTTTACCGCAACATGAACACTGGATCCAGGATTATGCTTTACACTTCATGTCAATGTTGAGAACACTAGCTTCCTGCTTTGTGCACCATACTTTGACCTGCAATTTTATCAAGGAAATATGATGGAGCTCATACATCTCACTAGAGGTTTACAACAGATGTTACCACATGCATGAATGATAAAAGGTGTACATTAACAGATTTATTCATGGAGCTCAGTCAAACTCATCTGTTAAAAATGTCTGGTCTTCTTAACAAGTAAAGCTCAATCACAAAATAGGCTTAATTTTTATCAGTTTCTAGTTTTCACTTTTCACTCCCAACTTGTCATATTCTACAGCTCCCACTCTTTCAGTTTTTCCCAATTCTACTTGTTTCTCTCACTACTTCCACTCCGAAATCTACTTCCGAACTCAGGTAAATTAAGAGAAATTTCTAAGTTGATGATGAATTTTAAAAAAATTTTGCAAAAGGAGTATTTTAAGTGTAGAATTTAGCCAAGGGATCTTTGCATTTGTGAAATGCGAACTGAGTAAGTTCACATTTGATGAATGTGACGTCCTGTTAAATTTCCAATCTGCCAAAAAAAAAAAATTTACTTCACACCTCGCATTTGGCAAATGTGAGGTCAAGCTCAGTAACCCCGCATTTGTCAAGTGCGAGGTGATGGACCTTGCATTTAACATATACGAGATAGGGAGCCTTTTATTTTTTCATCCAAGGCTCATGCATCTCTTTTCTTTTCTTTTTTTTTTTTTTAAATTTTTTGTGAAAATAAGCAGGCCGCTTTTTTTTCCGAGTGTGGATTTTGTCTTTTATTTTGCAAAATTATGGAGGATGAATTTGAAGGTTATTAAGTGATTGCTTAAAATAATCCATTGATCTTGAATTTAACATTAATGATTTTTTGATGTAATCAAGAGTAAATCATTATTTTAGCATTGATGTAATATTCGAAGAAGATATTAACTAAACACTAATATTACTTGATTGGACAAATGCTTCCACATACTTCGGTAATTCAGCAAAATTCATACCCCAAGTGCCATAAACAAGTTCAATAACTTTTCTTCTATCATACCAAGCTTTCTTATAAAAAATGTCTAAGTTCAAATTTTTCTTCATAGAGGACATTATATTTTTAACTTTGAATGAGATCTCATCCTTCATATTGCGTAAAGTACGACTAGCAATCACTGAAAAAGTCATTCCTTTTCTTACCAATTTTCACTAAATCATTTTCTTTTTCCACGGTTAAACAGAAAGGGACTCTCTCTCTCTCTCTGCTTTTTTTAATGGCAAACCTCGTTCATGAAGGAGGGATGCCAGCCTTTTATTTTATTAAACCATAAAATAAATGAACATTACAAGAGTTTGAGGTGGGCATACGTGACTTGAATATAATCATGACTACTACTGCAAAAATGTCTAGCCAAAAATAATCTATGTAAACACATATGTACCATCTAATAGCATGCCTTCTGAAAGAAGGTATCTATGCTCTATCTAAAGAAAATGATCCACGAGCTGGAACCGGAAGAGTCCAAGGAAGTGCATATAAGCTATAAGAAGATTGGTTCATCCCCCTCTTAGATAAATGATCCGTGATATGATTAGCTCCCGTTAACAATGCAAAATTGATATGAATGCTTGGGAAAGTTGCTGTAGCTCCTCCATCTCCAACAATATGGACCATGGGTATGAGAGCTTGTTAAGCAGAATGTTAACCAAAAAAAGTGAGTCAAGCTGGACATGAAACCTGTTATAACCAATGTTTTAAAAATCAGACCGTTAATTGAACCGGTGAAGTGAAAGTGTCGATGTTCAACTGGTCGGACCAGTTCAATTTTGGTTCAATGAATTTTTTTTTAAAAAAATTTATATAAATATATATATGCACAAAATAAGACATGTAATGGACTAATTTAATACTTTACATGATGAAAAGTTTACTATTTTTGAATAACTTGGATTTTTAAAAATAAATTATTTATTTTTGAATTATAAGTTAAAACAAATAAATTTCATCTCAATTTCAATTATATCTACCAAAAAATCTTAAGTCCAACCCAAAAATATCACAATATTTTGAAATTATACAAAATTCACGTCTATGAGAATTTAGACATTGTGAACTTAAATTTTAATTTACGTTTTGGGATTTAGATATTGCAATTTAAAAAAGAAAGTTTGGAGTTCGAAAGAAGTCAAGAGAATTGAAAATAGAAATGCAAACTTGATAAGAAACAAAAAATGAGATAAAAGTAAGTGGTTGTGGCATTAAATAATTTGGGTTAAAAAAAAATTCTTTTTTAACTTTTTTAATTTAATGGACAAAAATAAAATTAAAAGATGTAAGAAAACATCAATAAATTAAAAATAAAGATGTTTGATTAAAAAGGGAATGACAAAAGAAAAGAGGATAGAGAGAAAGAGAGAGAGAGAGAGAGAGAGAGAGAGAGAGAGAGAGTTGAAAATTAAAAAGAAAGAGCCATGAGAGGATGAGATTTTGTAAAAAAAATGGAAAAAAGAAATATGAGTGTTTGTTTTATATAAATAAGTTATAAAAAAAATTAATAAGATGTAATAGTGCAACGGTTACTATATTGGTCTTCTATTACAAAGGTCATGAGTTCGAATCTTGAAAATTACATTTTGCAAAACGTTAAAAAAAAAAAAGAGGAAAACTCGAAAACCGGAAAAAATCAGTTCAATCTGATTTCGACGGTTTCATGGTTGGACCGATTTTTGACGGGTTTTCTAGCATGGTCAACCCTAAATAGAACCGGACCGGTGCCATAATCGATTCGTGGTTCAACTGATCGAACCGGCCGATCTGGTCCGATTTTCAAAACATTGGTTATAACCTTTGGTCAAACATTGATGCACACAAAACAACACAGCCTTGATCAATTTCCTGATGTGTGAACACGAAGTGGTCAACCCAATTTGAATAGTAGGGTATAATCACAAAGACCTGTTTTCATCTGTTGACCATTTATTGATAACTAGGAGGATAACACCGCACGATGTGCGGTGTGATTTTCAATATTGCCCATAAATGCCCAATCATTCAAATTTAAATATTAAATATGAAAAGTTACATAAAAATGCATCAATATCTTTGCAGTTATGTTTTTGTAATTTTATTAAATAGTAAAAATAAGCTACAGTTTCAGCTTTTCATAGTTTTAGAAGTTTTTTTTCATAAAAGGAACTTTAAAATAATATACAATCATACAAAATGAGAATAAAATCCCCAAACAGTCATCTTGCAACTAAAAGATGGTGGGGCATAACATCGTAATAAAAGATATCCTGTTGTTAGCATCCTATACATTAGCTAAACAATCTACCATCTGATTTGCTTCACTGCTTACATGCTTTGATCAAGACTTGCTGCCAAAATACGATAAGATACCTACAATCAGATATAACCATAGCACATTGTAAATAGCAGTATCATATTGGTTTAAAAGATTAAAAATATTAATAGCATAAACTTCCAATTCCAGTTTGTAGCAATAATGATCTATGAAGATTGGAAGCTATTCCTGATCGTTTACTGATCCAATGGCCCAAAATCCATATTAATTCCTT